>NC_089839.1:131554429-131851929 GCF_035609145.1 Eleutherodactylus coqui | reverse complement strand
GGTGATAGTTGTATCAAAGAAGAACATGTCCTTGGTAAGATTTCTCGGAACATGACGAGGGAAACAGGATAACATATGTGGAAGGACAGATAAGGCAAGTTTCAGGGTCACATAGCGGGAACAGGACAGATAAGAAGTAAATTTGGAAAAAGAAATTAAATGTATTTTCTTATTTATTCTAAGACAAGGGAAAATCTAGAATTAACCCCTCACATACTTAATAGGTAAGCATCTGCAATGATCTGGCTTTAGGAGTAGATGGGGGCACGTTATAGCAATCATTATGCAGTTTATCCTCATTTCACAAACTTTGCATCAAGGTAGGAATACCCTATGAGTCTGTTCCTATAAATGATATCTAATGTATTATACCAGATTTTATGACTGTACTTCTCTCCCCCTTTTGGCTATATTCTGTATAAAGCCACGGTCTGTATGTTTGGGTATTTGCGATAACTCTGTATGGATGTATGTAATTTTTGATTGGTGTTTTACATTTCCTAAAAATGTTTTTGTGTTAGTGTATACCTCTGGCGGGTTAGTGGTTGTTTCAGATGCGATATGGAGTAACTACCAATTTCTTATTTGGGAGGTACGGGCATTGGTATACATTAGAATATGTTTTTGTTTGTGAACTATGTTAGATTTGAGTGACCTTATCAGTTGCATTAATAAAACTCACATAAATTGATTTTTCTTGGTGATTTGGAATCCAGCCCTCAGCTGATTAATGATGTTTGTTTCCATTGACTATTGATACGTCATTTTGTTAACGAATTACACAATTTACAGGGTGATCAGAACTTAATTAGAGGTGGTCAGAAGTGTCTGGCGAAACGACTATGGGGCAGAACCCAATAAAAGTTGGTTTATATCCTCAGAGGGGTATAGCAATTAGTATTCTCAAAAGAATAAAAGTACCAAATGTTGCCACCAGGGGAATGTGTGGCGCTGTACGAAAATAGTATGGCGTATAATGCAGCTGGTCAAAGGATTCTGTTAAGCTGTTGTTCAGATCAGTACAGTATGACTGCAGTGATATGACTCAACGCCTGAATGTGCCTGGTTAAACGTTATTATCAGTGAAGTGTTAACAAATTCGTGGAACATGAGCAAGAAGCACATAGCACCATATCTATAGGAGCGTATGCAAGGAGCACTTGTTAGACCATATCTGTAGGCGCATGTGCGAGGAGCACACGCTGGACCATAGCCATGGGTTTCTGCAACATGACAAATCACTGAGCTATCGTGCAACAAACATAATCCTATCCTAAAGCACAATGGATGGTTCTTAATTAACCCCTTAACGACTGCCCCATCGGGGAAACTACGTCCTCAGAAAGTGGGCTTTAATCCTAGAGGACGTAGTTTTATGCATCCTCTTTGGATTAATGCCCACTGGCCTGAGGACGTGACAGCTCCATGCTGTCGGTACCCGCAGGTAGCCGACAGCATGGAGCTGTCGTCCCAGGATGCGGGCAGTTCCCCCCGGTATTGCGATCGGCAATATCCAATGGATAGCACCGATCGTTAAAAAGTAAAGTGCCTAAAAAGTTAGATATTCAGCTGCCCTGATGGATCGGATCCATCAGAGCAGCTGAAAATTCTTACATGGCTTGTCGGCGGTGTCCCCCGGAGATCGGGTCCTCCCGGACCCGCCGGCGGTCTTCTGCGCAGGCGCGCCAGACGACGTCAGGCGCTTGCGCAGAAGCCCGGGAGCCCCCGGCAAATTTGAAATCTCCTGGCTCCTGAAGGTAGCCGGGAACCAGGAGGTGTTACCGGGGACCGCGTTGTGCGGTCCCCGGGCACGCGATCGCCGCTAACCAATGGATAGCGGTGATCGCGAAAAAGTTAAAAAAAAAAGTCAGTTTCACCTCCCCTCATGGATCGGATCCATGAGGGGAGGTGAAAATACTCACCTAAGTCCTCCCCGATGTCCCGGGGCCCGAATCCCCGTCTGCGCATGCGTACCCGATGATTGACATCGGGCGCGTGCACAGACGGGCTCGAGCCCCGGGAAATTTAAAATCCCTCTGCTCTTGGCTGCCATGTGTAGCCAGGAACAGAGAGATTATACCGGGGACATGATCACTGTTATCCAATGGATGATAGTGATCATGTAAAGTTAAAAAAAAAAAGTTTTAAAAAGTTTAAAAAGCTTGCGTTTCATCTCCCCCCACGGATCATATCCGTGAGGGAGGATGAAATGACGTACCTAAAGCCCGCAGATTTATCCTCGGACTTTACCCCAGCTTCTGCGCGCGCCGTCGCCAAAAGGGCGGATGCATGCGCAAAAGCCGTGAATTGCCAGGATAATTTAAAATCTCCCTGCTCCTGGCTAGAAAACTTAGCCGAGAGCCTGGAGATTTCACGGGGGGGCCGCGGTTCCTCGTCACGTGTTCGCCGTTATCCAATGGATAATGGCGATCACGTAAAAGTAAAAAAAAAGTGAAGCTTCATCTCCCCTCACCGATGCGATCGGTGAGAGGAGATGAAACTTTTTACCAGAGGCCTCCGTATTTGCACCCCGACGCGATCTTTCTCCGTGAACTTAGCCGGATTCTGCACATACGACCGCCGGCAAAACAGCGAACACATGCGCAGGAGTCGGGGAGCGCAGGAAATTTAAAATCTCCTTGCTCCCAGCGACCAATGGTCACCGTGAGCCTGGAGCAGTGACGGGTGGCCTCGTTGAGCGGCCCCCGGTCATGTGATAAAAAGGTAGCGATCTACCTTTGGCCGGTCTCACATGACCGGATAGGAATTACGGATTCCGCATGCGTCTGATCCGCGGTAATACGCAGATCAATCGCATTGGATTACACAATTCCGCTCACATTAGTGGGTCGGAATTGCGTAATCCACTCGCAGAAAAGAGAACGCAGCAGTTTCTATTTTACCGCGGATATCCGCAACATAGAGCCCATTGTGCTCAATGGTCACGGATATACCCGCAGCCCATACGCAACTACATTGTATACGGGCTGCGGGTACCCGGGTCATCGCTAAGCGACTGTGCGGGAAATACAAATTTAAAAAAAAGTACTGCGAATGACCGCCTGTGTGAGTAGGCAGTTATGCGCAGTACAATAGGCAGCCGTACGCAGGGACACAGCCGGGCTCACAGCTGGGATCCGCTGCGGGCCTCTGCAAGCGAATTCCACCTATGGCTGTGTGAGCCCGGCGTTATTTAGACCGCTACCTGTAATACGCAATTTACAAGAAGCCCCGGGAACACTCGCCTTCATGCAGTTCCAGGAGCAGCTTGTTGAGCGTCTTCTGTGCGAGACCGCCGCACCTCATCAAGCTTACGGAGACTCACAGAGCGCCACTTTTTACACCCTATACCCACCACTGAGGTCAAGAAATGACCCCCAAAAAGCATGAGAGGAGGGGGGATACACGGTTTTATTGCCCCATGTACCCATCCCAACCAGCCTCCGTAATTACTCCTGTTTTCGGAAATACCAAACAGTTCACATTATTACTTTTATCTAAGATTTGGGGAGCGCCGAAAAGGGCGCGGAGTGTGTGGGGGAGGGGCGGGGGATTTTTAGGGAGTCAATTTTTATTCCGTACAAATGAACAATGGGGCCTTGAATTTATTCAGTTCTGCCCTGAAATCCAACGGGTGTTCCCTGCATTACAGGCCTAACCATGTGTCCTATAAGTAGATTAGGGCTACAATGGGTATGTTTTTGAACACGGGACAAAAGGGGGTATCCATTTTTGGGTGAAGGTTTTCATTCCTATGTAAACTGTACAAAAAAAAAAGCGTTTTTAAATTGACAAAATTGCCAAAAAAATGAAAACCGTAATTTTTTCCTTCTGCTTTGCTTAGATTTATTCAAAAACTGTGGGGTCAAAATACGCCGTACACCCCTAGATAAATTCATTAAGGGGTCTAGTTTTTAAAATGGGGTTATTTGAGGGGGTTCTTTATCGTTTTAGACGCTCAATGGCTCTATAAGTGGGCAATGGGGCCTGGAATTTATTCCGTTGTACCCTGAAATCCAACGGGTGCTCCTTCCATTATAGGCCTAGCCATGTGTCCTTTAAGTAGATTAGTGCCACAAGGGGTATGGTTCTGAACACGGGACAAACAGGGGTATCCATTTTGGGATTAAAGTCTTCATTCCTATGTGTGCTGTACAAAAAAAAAACTTTTTAAATTGATACAAATGCCAAAAAAAAATGAAAATTGTAATTTTTTTCCTACTGCTTTGCTTACATTTATTCAAAAATTGTAGGGTAAAAATATACAGTATACCCCTAGATTAATTCGTTAAGGGGTCTAGTTTTCAAAATGGGGTCATTTGTTGGGGTTCTTTGTCGTTTTGGCCGCTCAAGGGCTCTACAAGTGGGCAATGGGGCCTAAATCACCTTCATGCTAAATTTCTGTTCTGAAAGCCATCGACTACTTCCATTTTGGGCCCCGTTGTGCATCCAGACATAAGATTAGGGCCACAATGGGTATGTCTCTGAACAAGGGACAAACAGGGGTGTCCATTTTGGGGTGCAAGGCTTCATTCATGTGTGTGCTGTACCAAAAAAGCAGTTTTTAAAACGACAGAATTGCCAAAAAAACGAAAATCACATTTTTTTCCTTTTTGCTTTGCTTGAATTCATTCAAAAACTGTGCGGTCAAAATGGGCAGTACACCCCTAGATAAATTCATTAAGGGGTCTAGTTTTCAAAATGGGGTCACTTGTGGGGGTTCTCTTTGGTTTTGGCCGCTCAAGAGCTCTACAAAAGTGCTATGGGTCTAAAACGCCTTCAAGCAAAATTTATGCTCTGAAAGACACCGAGTGCTCCTTTCATTTTGGGTCCCGTTGTGCATCCAGACATAAGATTAGGGCCACAATGGGTATGTTTCTGAACACGGGAGAAACGGGGGTATCCATTTTGGGGTGTAAATCCTCATTTTCCCAGGGAGTCTCCACGACAGCACCACCTGAGATCGCCTCCTCCTAATAGGACAGGAACACACCGAGAGGTTAAAGTCGTCCCCCCCCCCCCCCCCCCCCCCGTCCTCCCCTCCTCAGTGTTTTCCTGTCCTGCCAGGAGGCAGGGTCACCGAGAGGGGCTGGTGGAGACGCCAGCCCGGAAAGAAGAAGCATACCGGCAGATCGGAGAGCAGTGGTCCAGCCTGTCCTCCCTTCTTGCAGAGCGACTCCCGGGACGCCACATGGGGTGGTCCCCCCGGGCCAGGTTCCTCCCGCGGCGGCCCATGGGGGGTGCAATGCGGGGCTCCAGCTCTCCCACGCGCCGGCTTAGGGACGTGCGCAGCGCCTCCGGCTTCCCCTTAACGAGCAGGGGAGGGGGCGGGGCGGCAAGCGGCGAGCGTGATGACGTCATCGCGCAGCACGGCCGGCGCTCGGAGGGGGCGGGGCTAAAATTTAAAGGCGCCAAAATTCAAAAACTATCTTCCTAGTGGCAATTTCCTCAGCCAGGCGGGTCAGCGAGCTACAGGCCCTATCCATACGCCACCCGCTCCTCAAGATTACAGATACCAAGTTAGTCTTTAAAACAGACCCGACCTTTTTGCCTAAGGTGGTATCCCCATTCCATAGGGCCCATGACATAATAATACCCTCGTTCTATAATCACCCAAAAGCCGAGAGCGAGCGAACCCTAAGCTGTTTGGACGTCAGAAGGGCAGTCTTGACGTACATCGAGGCCACAGGCCCATGGAGGCAGGACGACAACCTGTTCGTCCAATATTCAGGCCCTAATAAGGGAAAGAAAGCAGCCAAAAACTCTATAGCCAGGTGGATTCGCCTGGCCATTAGCGAGTCATATAAGGCTTTGGGGAAGGAGGCCCCCTCGGCTCTTAAAGCCCATTCCACAAGGGCAGTAGCGACTTCATGGGCCGAGCATGGCTCGGCATCAGTAGAGCAAATATGTAAGGCAGCAGTATGGAAAAAGCCCCATACTTTCGTCAAACACTACAGGGTAAAGGTGCAGCTAGATGAGGACATGTCCTTCGGTCGTAAGGTCCTCTCAGCGGCAATCCCACCCTAGAATTACTTTAGTTGATACGTCTCAGGTGGTGCTGTCGTGGAGACTCCCTGGGAAAGGTAGGATTATACCTACCCGATAATCAGGTTTCCGGGAGTCTCCACGACAGCACCCGTACATTCCCTCCCAAAATATGTATATATGTATATAAAAATAATTAAATAAATAAAAAATAATAAAATAAAAAATATACCAGATAGGAAAAAATTTAAGTTGGCTCCTACCCCGGCAGTTTCGTTATAATACACTGAGGAGGGGAGGACGGGGGGGGGGGGGGGGACTTTAACCTCTCGGTGTGTTCCTGTCATCAGGAGGAGGCGATCTCAGGTGGTGCTGTCGTGGAGACTCCCGGAAACCTGATTATCGGGTAGGTATAATCCTACCTTTCATGGGCAATATAGGAAAAAAATATGTCTTTAAAATGACATATTTGCAAAAGTATGAAATTTTATTTTTTCTCCTCTAAATTGAATTAATTCCTGAGAAAAACTGGTAGGGTCAAAATACTCATCACACCCCTCAGTGAATACATTGAGGGGTGTAGTTTTTAAAATGGGGTCATTTGGGGGAGGTATTATTCTGTCACTCATGAGCCTTTGCAAACTTGGCTTGGTGCAGGAAAACAAAGTGTTCCTCAAAATGCTGAAAAGTAATGTTAAATTTGTACGTCCTATAAATGGTTAAAAAAAACAAACACAAGTTTTTCAAGTGTGCATTCAGAATAAAGTAAACAGATGGAAATATATATCTTATCAAAAATTTGTACAGTATGTTTGGACATATTTGAGATATTACAGTTGAAAATTTGAAAAATGACTTTTTTCACAATTTTTCCAATATTGGTACTTTTAATAAATATACACAAATTATATCGGTCTCTTTTTACAACCAAAATGAAGTACAACATGTGGCGAAAAAACAATGTCAGAATCACTGGGATATGTAAAGCCTTTACGGAGTTATGCTACGTTGAACGACGCATGTCAGATTTCCAAAATTTGGCTCCGTCACTAAGGCGCAAACGGGCTTTGTCACTAAGAGGCTAATTTGAACATACCCCTATACCTTAAACCTCAACAGCAGCAATCATTTCCTTGGTGGCAACATTTGGTAGTTTTTTCCCCCCTAGTTTAATTACGATTATCCTGTCTATCAGTAAATATTTTCATACTTCGAGATCCGATGTGTGATTTAAGTATTCCCTTAATTTTTTTGATCAGCGTATGTATGCCAATACCTCATTAGACATTTTAAAAGAAATGTAGTTTAATACGTAATGTAAAAAGTTCATTTACATCTTTTACGTTCTGCTGACAATTTTAATTTGCTTTAGGGAGCCCATGCAACAGCTGCCTTGCCAGAAAGTGGTTCATCTCTTGCACTAAGAGCCTTAGGATGGGGCTCTCTATGTGCCTGGTGTGGAGTTGGATTAATCAGTCTTGCTGTATGGAAAGCACTTGGAGTTCACAGTGTGAGTATTTATCTTAAAGCTGGAGGGTTGTTTTGATTTTTATTCAAATTAAGTATGTAGATATTGATGTTAAAGGCGATCTACACCTTTTCACTCATTTCTTTGCGGGGAAAGGAGGGGGGGGATTTGAGCACTGCTTTTAATTAAAATGTATCCAGACTGAAGGACTGAATTTTTAGTAAATTTAGTCAGCGTAAACTGACAGGAAGGCGTGGTTAACTGCATGGACTGTCCCCTGGTATTTATACTACCTTTTTGGACTTCCCGCATTTGTGCTATTTCAGCTACCATAAACTGCGACTTGCTGAGGCCTTCAAGCCTAGGGCTTCAATATTTTGCACTGCAGATGTCGAAAGACTGCCATCCGATACCCACCATCTGGTGTTGCATATTGCAACAATTCTTTCATCTGCACAAGGCTTCTCATTGCCTAGAAGCAATTGTTCTGGATTGGAAGTTTGACAGGCTCTAGTACTCTGCACTGTCTGCGGTTGATGGAGTCTGGATCTGCTGCTCTGGCTGCAGAAGGTCCAAAGATCAGCTCGTTACCAGCGCCTATACAGGAGTTGGTTGCCGACAGCCATGACCTATCGCAGCCCACACCACCTGTACAAATTTCTGACGCTGTAGATGTTTCCACAATTCAAGCCTGCTGGAAATCCCTTGGGTCCAGGCTCAGGTGACTACACACAGCCGATGGAAAGACATTAACTGGGAGATCCGAGTCCCACTTCCTCGCAGTCAATAGAGTACTAAGGTAGATGGGTCCAGACCATCTTCAGAAAGTATAAAGGCTGGAATTCCGAGAGGCCTAGTTATATAGCTATCCACATGGAATACTGCCTATTCTAAAACAATAATAAGGACACTATTTAAGTGCTAGTCTTTGCTCTAAAATCCAGTGCTTGGAGCTCATATACAGCCCTATACAACTATAGGAGCTCAGTTCTAGACCCTTATACTTGGGGTCTGGTCGTCTTGTGGGAAAGATTATATATTTCTTCAGAGGAAACTAATGGGTTGTTTCTCAGCTTCTCCCGTAGATTGCTGCGCGTCCGATCAGGATGACAGATAACAGAGCAGAGAACAGTGAGGGGGAACGACCAACAGCTACTCACAGAGGAAGGAGAGAGCTGTGTATTTTCGAGTGGGCATGGTTATGCTACACAACCTCTAAAAGATGAGGGGGAGCTGATCTCATGCTCATTCATGAGACACCAGCTGATCAGTGCTAGAAACACCCCCAAACCAGAAACTTGAGTGAAGGAGAGCCCGCAGACTTAAGTTTTAGTCTTTCTAAATTTATGAGCAGAAAAACGCAATGCAAAATAACCCCAGATAAGTGCATCGTTCTTTTCTGCAGTGATTTTGTAAAATGTGTGTATTGATTTTTCATACACAAGTTTCCATAGCCTTTAAACGGGACCTTCAGCTCTGCGAACATGTATTAGTATATATTTGTAGTCCTTGTGAAATAACCAAAAACCTGGCAGCGATCATAGCTGCAAGTGTTTTGAACACCCATGTGAACTGTCAAAGGGATATTCTGTTTTTTCAAAGTGAAAGTTATATGCTTTGTAAGGCCCACTGCACAAGGGCAGAAATTCCGCGGCGGGATTTCCTGCAGAATTTTCGCCCGTGCACGCTGACATAGGATTGCATGCATCCACGCATTCCTATGCACACAGCCACGAGTTGTCCGCATCAAAACACACGTGGAAAACAAATTGCGGCATGTTCTATTTCTGTGTGAGTCTCGCAGCCGACACATCACAGAGAAGAGACACCGGGGAGCGCGTGAGCCGCAGGTCTTTGCAGGGGCACGGGTCCACATCCCGCTGCGAGAATTCTCGCAGCAGGATCCGAGCCGCCTGTCTGCAGGCGGCCTAAGGTAATACCGTAGGCAGTTTTGCAATATAATATAACTAGTGTAGCAATGTCTGTGTTAGGGGGTGGGGTCCGCGACTTCAGGGGCTCACTATAGCCCAGATAAAAGTTCAAGTTGATTTTATTTCTCTTGCTTCCAGCAATAAACACGATAACACAAATAAACAGGAGCAACTGGCGGCCCTCCAGCTTCAGGGCAAAACAGAACACAAAATAAACTGTCAGCTGTATCTTTGGCTTGCAGCAAACAATGATCAGCAACTCCAGCAGATGTATTCACTTGCAGACTGTGACCCAGACTGCATCGCCTTGCAGACTTTTATGTCCCAGTAATGAGCTCAGTGCTTTCAGATGAGCTCACTGAGACCCACAAGGAAGCTCCAGACTGGATCCCTACCTTACGCAGGCTAAGTATCTGGGTGAGATATACACCCCATCCAGCACCTGTCCACACTAGTTTTACAAAGCTGCAGAGATCTGGCTTTATCTGTTCTCCGCCCCCTCCTGCTTAGTCCTCCATTGCTATCCAATGGTTACATCCTGTACGGGCTGCTGTTTTAGTGGTCAGGCACGCTCAGTGCCTTCACATTCTGTAATGATGACTGTTTATATAGTCATGAATGCGAACTTGTTAGTAACTGCCAATGGAGCGTTGTGGGAGATGTAGTTTTTACACTTCCTGCTAGCCATTTTAAATATCAAGGTGGAAATCTGAAGTTGCTTGGAAAACAGTGGTGATGCTGGTCGTCGGAAAAGGTACTAGAGTTCAGTTTGACAGGGTGCCTGTAAATTTTGTAAAAGAACCTCCGCTCACGAGTGCATATGGTAAAAATTGCAAACCTTGCACTTACAGATTCACAGGCAGAAATGGAATTTTAAAAAAGGTCTACACATGGAATTTTAATAAAATTCTGCTGTTTTTTTTTTTTTGTTTTTTTTCAGAAAATTCTATAAAATTGCATCTGGTCTCTACAGCTGGATGATGTTGCTAATAAAATGATTTATGCAGAAAGAAAACTGAGCAAGTTTTCTTTCTGCATAAATTGTCATTGGTGTGTTCTATGTTTTGTATCTTATTTCCCCATTTTTGGATCACATATGGGTAGTAGGAGAACTTTGTCTTTCATTGTTTCTTGCCTGCTAAGTGCTTGTAAAACACAATCAAGATGCCTAGATATCAAGAAAAACATTTGCTGTAATTACAGCATGGATGTAGCTGTTAGAGATGCTCAGAGAGGTTTGACACTCGCTGAAGGTGCTCGATGTCACAATGTCTTCAAAGTTTTCATTCAGTAAACATTATAAAGACTGGGTCCTTTACATGTTGAAGGATGATGTAAACAAAAGATAGATGAAGACAGAAAATCTGCAGGCTTTTGTGTGGGAGCCGTGTTGTTGGACTTGCACTGGGTGATTTACTCGCTCTTGTGACAGAATTTGTGAAGGAGAAGAACTTGAAGACTCTGTGGAGCCATAAAGGGCCTGGACATTAATCCAGTTTTAAAATTTTTGTAAATTTGCTTCTAATAAACGAATAAAAACCAAACTTGGAACAATTGTTCTGTTAGTGGTGGCTTCTCTTAACCCCTTAACAACCAGCCCATAGTCTTTTTACGTCCTGCTCAAGTGGGCTTTATTCTCTGAGGACGTATAAACATGCGTCCTACAGAGAATAAAGCCCCGTGGGCTATGGACGTGACAGCTCCATGCTGTCGGTGCCCGCAGGTAGCCGACAGCATGGAGCTGTCATCCTGGGCTGCGGGGACCCCCCCCGCGCGCATTGCGATCAGCAATAAAGTGTAAAAAAAAAAAGTCAAAGATTCAGCTGCCCTGATGGATCGGATCCATCAGGACAGCTGAAAGTACTTATCCGGCTTCCCCGATGTCTGCCGCGGAGAATGGGTCCTCCAGGACCCGGCGCGGCTCTTCTGCGCATGCGCGCCAGACGAAAGACGTCACGCGCATGCGCAGAAGAATGGGAGCCCCGGGGAGTTTAAAATCTCCTGGTTCCAGGCTCCAGGCCCGCAATCGCCGCTATCTACTGGAAAAGTAAGACCCCCCCGCGGTCCTCAGCGGTGTCCCGGTCTTCCGGGACCTGAGTCCCCTTCTGCGCCCGATGATTGACATCGGGCGCATGCACAGAGAGGCTCAGGACACGGGAAATTTAAAATCCCTCTGCTCCTGGCTGCCATGTGTAGCCAGGAGCAGAGAGGGATGTCACTGCAAAGATGATCACTGTTAGCCAATGGATAGCAGTGATCATTTAAAGTAAAAAAAAAAGTTTAAAACGTTTACATTTCATCTCCCCTCACGGATCATATCCGTGAGGGAGGATGAAATTACGTACCTAAGGCCCCCGGATTAATCCGCGGACCTCACCCCAGCTTCTGCGCACGCGCCCGTCGCCAAAGCGGCGGACGCGTGCGCAAAAGCTGTGGATTGCCAGGATAACTTAAAATCTCCCTGCTTCTGGCTACAAAACTTAGCCAAGAGCCTGGAAATTTCACGGGGGGCCGCGATGAGCGGCTCCTGATCACGTGTTCGCCGGCATCCAATGGATAATCGCTATCACGTAAAAGTTAAAAAAAAAAAAAAAAAAAAAGTTTAGTTTCATCTCCCCTCACCGATGCGATCGGTGAGAGGAGATGAAACTTTTTACCGGAGGCCTCCATATTTGCACCCTGAGAGCCTGGAGCAGCAACGGGTGGCCTCGTTGAGCGGTCCCCAATCACGTAATAAAAAAGTAGCGATCTAGCATAGGTCGCTCTCAGATGACCGGATAGGAATTACGGATTCCGCATGCGTCTGATCCGCGGTATTACGCAGATCAATCGCATTGGATTACACAATTCCGCTGACATTAGTGGGTCGGAATTGCGTAATCCACTCGCAGAAAAGAGAACGCAGCAGGTTCTATTTTACTGCGGATATCCGCAGCATAGTCTTTTGTGCTCCATGGTCGTGGATATACCCGCAGCCCATACGCAACTACGATGTGTACGGGCTGCGGGTACCCGCGTCATCGCTAAGTGACGGTGCGGAAAATACAAACAAAAAAAAGGTGTACTGCGAATGACCGCCTGCGTGAGTAGGCAGTTATGCGCAGTACATTACGCGTCCGTACGCAGGGTCACAGCCGGGCTCACAGCTAGGATCCGCTGCGGGCCTCCGCAAGCGGATTCCACCTACGTCCATGTGAGCCCGGTGTTATTCAGACCGCTACCTGTGATACGTATTTTACAAGAAGCCCCGGGAACGCTTGCCTTCCTGCAGTTCCAGGAGCAGCTTGTTGAGCGTCTTCTGTGTGAGACCGCCGCACCTCAGCAAGCTTACGAAAACTCACGGAACGCTACTTTTTATACCCGATCCCTGCGGCTGAGGTCACGAAATACCCCCCAAAAAGCATGAGAGGAGGGGGGGGGGGGGGAGACCCGGTTTTCTTGCCCCATGTGCCTAACCCAACCAGCCTCCGTAATTTCCCCTGTCTTCGGACATAAAACGCAGTTTATATTATTACTTTTATCTAATATTTAGGGAATGCCAAAAAATGGGGATGGCGGGGTGGGGTGGGGGGATTATTTTTAGGAAGTCAATTTTTTTTTACGTATAAGTGGGCAATGGGGCCTGGAATTTATTCAGTTCTGCCCTGAAATCCAGCGGGCATTCCCTCCAGGCCTTGCCATGTGTCCTGTACGTAGATTAGGGCCACAAGGGGTATGTTTCTAAACACGGGACAAACGGGGGTATCATACCATTTTGGGGTGAACGTCTTCATTCCTATGTACACTGTACAAAAAAAAACCCTGTTTTTAAATTGACACAATTGGCAAAAAAATAAAAATCGGCATTTTTTCCTTCTGCTTTGCTTAGATTCATTCAAATACTGTGGGGTCAAAATACGCAGTGCACCCCTAGATGAACTTGTTAAGGGGTCTAGTTCTCAAAATGGGGTCATTTGTGGGGGTTCTCTATCGTTTTGGCCGCTCAATGGCTCTACAAGTGGGCAATGGGGCCTGGAATTTATTCCGTTGTACACTGAAATCCAACGGGTGCTCCTTCCATTTTAGGCCTAGCCATGTGTTCTTTAAGTAGATTAGGGCCACAAGGGGTATGGTTCTGAACACGGGACAAACGGGGGTATCCATTTTGGGGTGAACGTCTTCATTCCTATGTACACTGTACAAAAAAAACTGTTTTTAAATTGAAAAAATGAAAATCATAATTTTTTCCTTCTGCTTGGCTTAGATTCATTCAGAAACTGTGAAGTCAAAAAAGTCATTGTACCCCTAGATAAATTCGTTAAGGGGTCTACTTTTCAAGATGGGGTCACTTGTGGGGGTTCTCCATCGTTTTGGTCACTCAATGGCTCTACAAGTGGGCAATGGGGACTAAATCTCCTTCAAGCAAAATTTCTGTTCCGAAAGCCACCGGTTGCTCCTTTCATTTTGGGCCCCATTGTGCATCCAGACATAATACTAGGGCCACAATAGGTATGTTTCTGAGCACGGGACAAACAGGGGTATCCATTCTGGGGTCCAAATCCTCATTTTCATGTGTACTATAGAAAAAAGTCCTGGCTTTAAAATGACATATTTGCAAAAATATGAAATTTTAGTTTTTCGCCTCTAAATTGCATTGACTCCTAAAAAAAAAACTGTGGGGTTAAAATACTCATGACACCCCTCAGTGAATACGTTAAGGGGTGTAGTTTTTAAAATGGGGTCATTTGTGGGGGTATCTATGATTTGACTCCTATGAGCCTTTCCAATCTTGGCTTGGTGTAGGAAAACAAAGTGTTCCTCAAAATGCTGAAAAGTAATGTTAAATTTGTACGTCTCCTAAATGGTTAAAAAAAAAACGAAAGTTTTTTCCAATGTGCGCCCAAAATAAAGTAAACGGATGGGAATATATATCTTAGCAAAAATTTCTATATTATGTTTGCACATATTTGAGATATTGCAGTTGCAAATGTGAAAAAATGACGATTTTTTTTCAAAATTTTCCCAGTTTTGGCGCTTTTAATAAACACATTCTATCAGTCTTTTTTTTTTTTTCCCGCCTAAATGAAGTACAACTTGTGGCGAAAAAACAATGTCAGAATCTCTTGGATATGCAAAACCTTTCTGGTGTTTTTCCATGTTAAAGTGACACGTGTCAGATTTGCAAAATTTGGCCTGGTCATTAAGGTGAAAGAGCTTGGTCACTAAAGGGTTAAGTCAGCACACCATCTTTCAAAAAAGTAATTTTTTTTCAAAAGTTCTGCATGCACCCCAAAGAGTTCTAGAGCTCCCTATTAATTTTAAAAATGGTTCTAGCGAGTTAAGCAAAAAAATCAGCAAATGTATCTCTGCGGTGCTAACTTCAAAAAATTATATCACTAAATCAGCGAGAACTTTGTAAATATGGGTTCTAGAGCTTTGAGCATTAAGAGTTTTCTTGAGAACTCTTGAGGTGCAACCCAGAACGCTTATAAAATCGCGAGATTTCCCCCAAAATTATTTACACATAAAAACTGAAGTTTTTCGACCCGGCATCTAAAAATCAGTGAGAACTTTGTAAATACAGATTTACTTACACATAATAACGCTATAATAAGCGTTTATAAGCGTTCTGGGTTGCACTCCAAGAGTTCTGAAGAAAACTCTTAATGCTCGAAGCTCTAGAACCAATATTTACAAAGTTCTCACTGATTTAGTGATATTATTTTTTGAAGTTCGCACCCCCGAGATACATCTGCTGATTTTTTTTTTTTTGTTTTTGCTTAATTTGCTAGAACTATTTTTAAAATGAATAGAACTCTAGAACTCTTTGGGGTGTATCCAGAACTTTTGAAAAAATTTACTTTTTTGAAAGATGGGGTGCTGACTTCACAGAAGCATTGGATTGGGGCCATGTCTTATTACCCGTCTCTCCTCCTAGATAAAATGTATCAATTGTATCTAAATTCGGGGAAATTGACAAGATGTGTTTGTAAATAAATTGTTTAGTTGGGGACATAACATTTTACAATTCTCTAAGGCCTTATACACCCGGCCGTGACGGGCCCCATACTTGCCTCCGGATCCGCTGCACGAAGTCCCGCATAACGCTCCGGCGCGCACGCGCAGTACAGAGCATGACGCCCCAACAGTGTCTTATGATGTGTTGGCGGTGTCACATGACCTGCTGGCAGCATCATGTGGGGCGCGTATTCACGCTATACTTCCGCTGTGCTACAGTGGAAGTATAGCGTGACGGACAGCTTCCATTGACTACAATGGAAGCTGTCCGCGCGTATACCCGCGGCAAATAGGACATGCTGCAGGTAATTTCATGCGGTGGAACTCTGCAGCGTGTACATTGAGCTATTAGGTTTAATAGAACCTAATAGCTGCAGTGAAACGCCGCATATTTCTGCCGCGTTACACGCGGTGGAAATCTGGCCGTGGGAATTAGGCCTAAATGTTGCACCGTTGTTTTTATATTACTATCTCTTCTGTAGACATATTTATGTTTTTGTTATTTTTTGTTTTTCTGTTTTGTTTTAAAAGTTTATTTTGGTTGAACTAACAAAAAAGGTAGTCGGCCTATCTGGTTATGTCTCTGTCAAACTTTCTGTTGACAGAAGCACCTATCTATCAGCGTTGGTGCACAGTACTTAAGGGGGCCACATTATGCATTCATGGCATAGCCTCAGAAAATATTTGATATATGCAGTTTCCACCTACGGAACTTGCACTGATGTGGATAACGGGGGTCCCCCAATTTCCCTAATAATGTGGCTACTATATCTGGATAGAGAATGAGCGGTAACTGCCAAGTGCATTGACTCACTTGATTTTCTTCTATGTGTATTAACACCTTGTCTTTTTACATCCTGGCTTTCTGGGCTTTAATCCCCAAGGCCGTAAAAACGCGCTCGCCCTGGGGATTAAAGCCGCTGGGGCTTTGGCCGTGACAGCTCCCTGCTATCGGCTCCCGCAGGTAGCTGACAGCCTGGAGCTGTCTTGAGGGACCCGTGATATCCAAACACCCCCCCCCCCTCCGATCACGTGATCGTCGTTATCCAATTTCTGTTCTGAAAGCCACCGCCTGCTCCTTTCGGTTTGGGCACCGTTGTGCTTGCAAACATAAGATTAGGGCCACGAGGGGTATGTTTCTGAACGCAGGACAAACGCGGGTATACATTTTGGGGCGTAAATCCTCATTTTCATGTGCACTATAGAAAAAAAATACTGTCTTTAACCCGTTCACGCCACAGGGTGTAACTGTACGTCCTGGCAGGAAGGTACTTGGCGCAACAGGACATAGAGTTATGCCCTGAGGATAGCGCGAGATCAGAAGAGATCCAGAGCTATACGGCAGCAGGAGCTGGCTGTTATAGATAGCCTGCCTCACCCTGTAACAGCAGGGGTGCATCCGGACAGCGACTCCCGCTGTTAACGCCTTCCTTGCTGCGATCTATGTAAATCGCGGCATGTAAAGGGTTCACAAAGGTTGCGAGCTCGCTCTGTGACGTCATCGGACTCTCGAGATCTAATCGCGGAGAGCCCGACGGGTTGCCATGGCAACAGGATGCCTGATACAGAAGTCCTGCAATGCCTTATCATAGCGATCATAAATGCTATTGTACAAGTCCCCTACAAGGACATCAATAATGTATATAAAAAAAAGTTAAAAATAATGTAGACAAAAAATATAAAAAAACCTTTTTTGTGCTTTTTCCTATATTAGCATAAATGTATTTAAAAAATTAAGATTCGGGGGACGTGGCTTAACGGCCATGAAGTTCAGACGCACCTAAGAGTAGCTCCGTGGAGACCCGACTAATCCTGGCACATCCTTCCTTCCCTGAGGCACTTCAACCACACACAGGCGTCCTGCTAGTACCCTGGCACCGCGGGGCATGACAGCGGCGCTCTGGGGTCGGCTCCTGAGCTAATTTGAGCGGGAAGCCCGGGACCGGGGCCTGCATCCCTCATTCACCGCGCGCCAGGAGACCAGTACACGTGGAGGACGGCAGCAGAAGAAGCAGCGCTGAAGACTGCAGCTCACCCCCTGCTGAACATCCTTGAGGCGCTCCGTGGGTGAGATCCACACTACCAGCGGGGAGCTGGGCAACAGATGCAGAGCGGCACCTCCCCCAACTTTGCCTGAGGGGTTGAAGAAGCGCGCGGTGGACACTGACAGGTACTCACTAGTCCTGCCGGTGGAAGACAGCAACATAGTCTGTGAGGTGAGCGGCAGCAGGACGGGACATTCCTGGAGACACTGACTGTTGTGGAGGCTGGTGAGTGGTGCCGAGGCTGGAGGGACGGCCCCTCCCCTATCCTGACGGGTGGCTGCTGCTGGAGAGAGAGAGAAGCAGAGACTGCTCAGATGCACAGCAGGGGGACTGTGATAAGGTCCCGGGGGTTCTCTCCAGCTGCAAATAGGCTGGTGCTGTAATGGCTTATAACATCTTATGGCCATAACACAGCTGGAGACAGTCACTGGCCACAGCACAGCTGGGGATAAAAAAACTTCACTACTACTCCTAGCAGATATTACAGCTGCAGACAGCTACTCTACTACTTACTACAACTTCTAGTAGATATATTACAGCTGCAGACAGCTACTCTACTACTAACTACCACTCCTAGCGGCCATATCACAGCTGCAGACAGCTACTCTACTACTTACTACTCCTCCTAGCGGCCGTACCACAGCTGCAGACAACTACTCTACTACTTACTACTACTCCTAGCGGCTGTATCACAGCTGCAGATAGAGCTACTCTACTACTAACTACTACTCCTAGCGGACACATTACAGTTGTAGATAGAGCTACTCTACTACTACGACTACTCCTCCTAACGGCCGCATCACAGCTGGAGATAGAGCTACTCTACTGCTACTACTACTCCTAGCGGACGCATTACAGCTGGAGATAGAGCTACTCTACTGCTTCTACTACTGGCGGCCACATCACAGCTAGAGATAGAGCTACTCTACTGCTACTACTACTGGCAGCCACATCACAGCTGCAGATACTCTACTACTACTCCTAGCAGACGCGTCACAACCAGAGATAGTTACTCTGCTGCTACTACCACTCCTGGCGGACGCATTATAGCTGTGGATAGAGAGACTCTCCTACTACTACCACTCCTGGCGACCACACCATAGCTGCAGAAGGCCACCTCACTATTGCTGCTCCTAACGACCGCACTGCAGTTGGAGAGAGCTGCCTCACAACTACTACTCCTAGCGGCCGCGTGACAGCTGAAGAGGGCCACCTCACTATTACTACTAGTGGCCGCGTCACAGCTGGAAAAAGCCACCTCACTATTACTCCTAGCGGCCACATTACATCTAGAGAAAAGTGACTGCTTTACTGCTAAAAAGAACTCTGTAAGCTTATTAGTGCACCCCAGTGGAGTGGGTGACTTCATATTTAACGGGTAAACCCCTGCTGACCGCAATCATATCGACACCGATGCCCTGCTGGCGGGGAGCCGTAGAACCTCTAAAATGAGCCGCAAATCCAACATACCAATAGCAGAGTGGCTGCGTGAATTTGCTCACGAACAACCTGATGATGGTAGTCACACACCCTCTGCCCCAATAAAACAGCCACCCTTGGCGTCGGGCTCTGGCCCACCTCTGCCTACCGACGCGGAGCCTACACTACGGCAAGTTACGGCCCAACTGCTGGATGCCATTAAATGTTCCACGACTTCATTAACGGGCAAAATTGAAGAAGTTAAAATCGACGTTGGCCTCCTGCGACAGGGTATGCAGAACCTTAGGGAGCGAGTCGGAGAGACTGAGGTCCGCATCTCTCAGGTGGAAGATACTCTAACTCCAATACCAGCTAAATTGACCGAATTGGAGAAGATGGCTGGTCTATGGTCTCAACGGGCTGATGACCTTGAGAACAGACTGAGAAGAAATAATCTTCGTATTTTGGGTGTGCCGGAGCAGGCTGAGGGACAAAATCCATGTACATTTATGGATGGGTGGCTGAAAGACCTTCTTCCGGACGCAGACTTCTCTCCGGCCTTTGCCATTGAAGGGGCCCATAGAGTTCCATCTCGCCCCCCGCCCTGGCCGATGCTGGCACGATTACTCAGTAGCAAGGATAGAGACGCCGCGCTGCAAGCTGCTAGACGTAAAGGGACACTTAAATTCAACAACACCAACATCTCCATCTTTCCCGACTTCTCGGCAGCTCTCCAAAAAACAAGGACATCCTTTGTCAACATCAAGCGATGGCTGCGAGAGGCTGAAATCCAGTACGCCATGATGTATCCTGCCCGCCTGCGTGTCATTCACGGCGACCGCACCATCTTCTTCTCTACACCTGCGGAGGCTGAGACCTGGTTAGAGAGACTCCCGAGAACGCCCAGACGTTGACCTGGAACCCCTGGAATTCGAGTTTAAATTCAAGAACTGGTAACATAAGTGTTGTAACCCTGTTGAGTCTGCCCTCTCTATTTTGTGTTTATGTCTCTCCTTCCCCCCCCCCCCTTTTTTTCCCCCTCCCCCTCTTACTTCTTCCCCTTCCCTATGTAGATTGGGCAGAATTATACGACAGAGACTTTTGGGACTACTTCTCCCATGCCTCAGGGAATTATTATAATGCTTATATATATGTCTTTTTGGTATCCACGGAATGTATGCTTGGTGCGAATTGTGAGACTGTGCCCTATGTATCACCATCTGATAGGTGCACTCTCTCCCCCCTTGTTTATTAGATTGCATGTACTAAATACCACTGCTCTCCTAATCCTAAGTAATCGGGCACACATGCAACTTCAAGTTCGATTTACAATGTTTAGTTATGGTTTCTTTCAAGTTTTGCAAAGATTGGTGCAGTATAATAGGTGGATACACGGTTGGGAGGAGTATGTAGAGGTCTGGATAATCATGGGCCATTGTCGGATGTCCACTTCTGTTAACCTAGGGGTCATCCTAGTATTACATGTAAAGTATTATTTATATGGCTAATTTCACTGTACTCTCCTGGAACGTCCGGGGACTGGGCTCTCCCAGAAAACGCTCTATGGTATTCTCACAAGTGAAGCGCTGTAACCCACATATAGTATGTCTCCAGGAGACTCATCTGACTCCAGAGTCCATATCGTGGTTGCACAAGCCGTGGGTCCAATGGTCCATTCACGCCACTCACACTTCATACTCCAGGGGAATATCTATCCTGGTACACAAACGACTGAGATGGGAACCTGGTCGGGCCCTGAGAGACCCTGAGGGTAGATATGTCTTTATTCAGGCCTGGGTTGAGTCAAATCCATACGTCATCCTTGGGATCTACCTGCCACCGCTGGCGAACCTGAAGATCCTTCATCAGGCTGCCCAGTTCGCGGCTCAGTTCCCAAACGCTGCGGTTATCTGTATGGGCGACTTTAATATGTTGCTGGATACAACATTAGACAAATTTACTACTCATCAGCCCGTCTCTACTATCCCACATCCTACAGCACTAGCTTCATTTACTCAGGAGGTGGGCTGGCAGGAGGTTTGGAGAGCTAAACATAAAGCAGATCGGGAGTTCTCGTGCTACTCAGCAGGTAGCAACTCCCTGTCACGCATAGATTACTTTTTTGGTAACGCCCGTACTTGTACAGCAGTAGCCGGGGTGCGGTATCTCCCTAGAGGAGTGTCGGATCATTCTCCCCTCTGGGCTGAATTTGGTAGGGCAAATGGCAAAACTAATAGGCACGGTTGGAGAATACATCCCTTCTGGCTAAGTCTATTTGACCCACATGATCGTATTCCCGACCAACTCACCACCTTCCTGGAAATAAATAGCCCTGACACTAATCCGGCACTGCTCTGGGAGACGCTTAAGGCCTTCCTCAGAGGTTGCCTACGCTCCTCTATATCCTTTATTAAACATAACACTTCCCGATGCGAGCAGGAGATGGCATCTGAATACTCCAAATTGGAGGCAACTTATGTTGCAGACCCCTCAGATGATAATAGAACAGGGTGGTTGAGCCAAGGAAGACAATACCTCCTATATCTGCAGGAGAAGGCTCGTAGGTCCACTTTCTTTGCTAAGCAAAAATACTATGAACAAGGTAATCAATCCAGCAGCTTGCTGGCTCTTTTAGTCCACCAGAATTCAGCATCCCCCTCTATATTACGTGTCAAATCTGATTCAGGAGAAATTCTTATGCATGCGGATCAGATCTGGATGCGGTTTCAACAGTTCTACACTGAGTTGTACAACACCAAATTCCACCACTCTCAGGACACCCTGAACGATTTTCTAAATAAACCTACATTCCCAACACTCGCACAGGACCAACAAGCATTTATAGATGCGCCCTTTACTCTGACCGAATTAACAGAAGCGCTTTCGGGCATGTCCAGAGGAAGATCGCCAGGCCCTGATGGCATCCCAATCGAGGTGTATGCCAAATACCAAGACATACTGCTCCCTACATTACTTGCTACATATAATGCGGCCTATGAGAAGGGAGATCTCCCTCCATCCTTCCACGAAGCAACAATAGTACTTATTCTAAAGCCAGATAAAGATCCCCTAGACTGTGGTTCTTACTGGCCGATTTCCCTACTTAATACTGATTACAAACTGCTGACTAAAATGCTGGCTAATCGGCTCAATACCATAATACTGGACTTAATCCACCCGGATCAAACGGGGTTTATGCCCGGGAAGTCCACCAGAGACAACTTACGGAGGGCCCAAATGGTGACGCAGGTGGCTGGCGGCCGGAGAAGAGGACTGGGCCTTGGCCTCCTTAGATGCAGCAAAGGCATTCGATTCAATTGAATGGCCCTTTCTTTTTCAGGTTTTACAGAGATTCTGTTTCGGTGAGACCTTCATTCGTTGGATCACTCTTCTGTACAAATCCCCCCCTAGCAGCTATTTCCATTAATGGGTTCTGCTCTCCCTATTTCCAATTACATAGAGGAACTAGACAGGGGTGTCCCCTATCCCCCATACTATTTGCTCTGGCTATTGAACCGCTAGCTATCTTGCTACGAGAAACCCAGCTATACAGGAGTGTCGCAGTAGGAGACAGGGAAGACTGGGTGGCTTTATACGCCGATGATCTCCTGCTTTTCTTGGCGGACCCTGAGTCAACCCTCCCCCACGTAATAAATCTAAATAATATATTTGGTGACTTTTTGGGCCTTCATATCAACTGGACTAAATCAGCCCTGATGCCTGTTTCCAGGGGAAGCCGTTTGGCAGATATCGACTCACTCTGCGGCCTCCAGATCTCCAATCAGTTTAAATACCTGGGGTTACAGATAACCAATGATGTGGGAAGGTCTCTAGAGCTAAATGTATACCCCCTCATAGATCTATACAGGTCCAAGTTTAAAATATGGGGCTCCTTGCCGCTTTCAGTGGCGGGGCGCATTAACCTTATCAAACTGATAGTATTACCAAAGTGCCTATAATGCAGCATGTGTCGGTACATATCCCGACCCGCTTCTTTAAATCCACGCAGTCCCTGATGTCTTCCTTTATTTGGGGAAACACCCACCCCAAATTACGAATCTCAACGCTTCAAAGGCCGAAGCAAGATGCGGGTGCTGCCCTGCCAGATCTATTCCTCTACTATGTGGCCAGTCAGCTAATTCACTTGAAAACGCTGGCTGAGTGATGCGCCTCAGAGTTGGGGAGAGGGTCATCTAGCACATTACCTAAAAATCCCTAGATTGGGTGCCCTTGCTGGAATCTCCTTCTATTCTAACAGGCAAAATGTTACCAATTCATAGGTTAGCCTCTCAGGTCTGGCGGCAGGCCAAGTCAATTAGCCAGTTCATGGATATAATAGCTGACACTCCCCTTTGGCGTAATCGTGGGCTTCCGGAAGTGCTCCGATTGGAAGATGCCCAGGTTTGGGAAGAATATGGCATCCGGACCCTGGCAGACCTCTATCCACAGAACACCCTGTCTTCATTTGAGCAATTACAGAACAAATGCGAGCTACCCTGCTCCCATTTCTATAGATTTCTCCAGATCAGACATGCTTTGCAGGAGCAGTTCCCAGACCTGCTATCTCTCATTACCCCTCAATAGGCATCCTTTGTTCCCAGGGCCCTCAGGGACTCAAATCGGCATTGTACTCCCACCTTATCTCAATACGAGCCTCTCAAGATATACCCTCTGCTCTAGTAAAATGGGGACACTGATACCGACTCTTACAGATGATACGTTCCAAGAGCTTTTGGAATCTCCTCTATATGTATCCCCAGCAGCCAATAATAAAATGATCCAGCTGTATATAGTGTATCAGTGCTATCTCACTCCAGCAAGATTGTATTCTGCCCATTTTGTACAGTCTACAAACTGCATTAGGTGTTCCTGCGAATATTCCGATTTTTGGCATATGATTTGGGAGTGTCCTGTTATTGAAAGCTTCTGGGGGGAGGTCACAGGTTTCCTCTCTGAACTTGTGGAAGTCCCTGTTCCACCGAGCCCAGAGATTTGCCTATTTGGAATATTAGATGAAGAAAGCTGGCAACACCATAAAAAGATTTTTCTGCGGGAATCTTTGTTCCTTGCTAGAAAAACGATTGCACTGCGGTGGATGGATCGTAAGAACCCCTCACTCTCAATGTGGAGAAAGCTGGTCAATTCAGTGGTGCCATATAATTATATAGTCTACAAGGGACGCAAGTGTCCTGAGAAATTTGATAAAGTGTGGGGTCTGTGGTGTGAATCCCCCCTCACATTATATTCACCACAATTAATGACTTCATCTATTCTGGAGCTCAGACGTGCTCACTAGTGGATACATGTTCTGGAGCGGGACCCGTGGCCTCTGGGATTTGGTCTGCTTATCTGATCTGACTTGAAAGCATTAAATCAATATTTTTGATGTACCAGGGTGACTGAACCTCCCTACCAATCTAACTATACAAGGTTATGTACTATTTACGTGCTGCACCTGTCTGACTGTATGTTCCTTTATGCTACTTAATTTTCAATAAAACGAGTTAAAAAAAAATAATTAAGATCCCACATATTTGGTATTGCCGTATCCATAACGACGTGTAAAATAAATCGAACATGCTTTTTATCCTGCCCTGCAAAAAGCGTAAAAGAAACCTCTAACAAACTGAGCAAAATGCTTTTTTTTTTTTTTTTCATTTTGCCTCCCAAAAAATGCTATAAAAATGATTTTAAAAAGCCATATGTACCCCAGAATAGTACCAATAAAAACTACAGCTCGTCTCGCAAAAAATAAGCCCTCACAGAGCTTTGTCCATGAAAAAAAAAGTTATAGGACTTTGAATGCAGCAATTTAGAAAAAAAAATTATTTTTAAAAAAAAAGGGTTTTATTCCGGAAAAGTGGAAAAACCTAAAAAAAAATATAAGAATTTGGGTATTGTTGTAATCGTACTGACCCGCAGAAAAAAATGAATTGTCATTTATGCTGCATTTACTAGCGCTTTAAAAAAAAAACAAAAAAATCTGTGTTCGAATTGATGCATTTTCTCACTGCTATCCTAAAAAAAAGTTTTACAACTTAGTCTTATATACTCAAAAATGGCACCAATAAAAACTACAGTTCGCCACGCAAAAAACAAGCCCTTACGTAGCCATGTTGGTGGAAAAATAAAAAAGTAATGCCTTTTGAAAAATGGAGATGAAAATCCGCCAACAATCGTTGCGTCTTTAAGCCCAAAATAGTCCATGTCCTTAAGGCGTTAAAATATGACATTTTATTTTTTCTCCTCTAAATTGCATTAACTCCTGAAAAGAAACTGTGGGGTCAAAATAATCATGGCACCCATCAGTGAATACGTTAAGATGTGTATTTTTTTTAAATGGGATCATTTTTGGAGGTATCTATTATTCTGACACCTATGAGCCTTTGCAATATTGGCTTAGTGTAGGAAAACAAAATGTTCCTCAAAATGTTAATAATTTAATGTTAAATTTGTACATCAACTAAATGGTTAAAAAAAACTAAGTTTTTCCAATATGCTTCCAGAATAAAGAAAACAGTTGGAAATGTATATCATCAACAATGTGTACAGTAGGTTTGTACATATTTGATGTACTGCAATTGAAAATGTGAAAAATTACAATTCTTCCAAAAATTTCCAAATTTTGTCGCTTTTAACAAATATACACAAATTCTATTGGTCTGTTCACCTAAATAAAGTGCAATATGTGGCAAAAAAACGATGTCAAAATCACTTGGATATGCAAAACCTTTATGGAGTTATTCTATGTTAAAGTGACACAAGTCTGATTTCCAAAAATTGGCCTGGTCATTAAGGCGCAAACTGGCTTGGTTACTAAGGGCTTAATAAAACAGCCAAATATTGCTGCTCAGGTTGTGGGCCAGCAAACCTCCCTTTTTCTACAAAGGTCTAGCAGTGTTTCCCAAACTCCAGTCCTCATGGACCCCCCCAGGTCATGATTTCAGGATATTCTATAACAGGCAGCACGCAGAGCCCTCCCTGCTGGTATACGCGCCGTCCGCTGCTCACTACGTTAGTGAATACCGGTAGAGGTGCTGCGGCTCCCCTGCCAGTATTCCCTCAGCGACGCTGATCCCAGCGCACACTGTCCCGTCCGTGTGCAGCTGGGATCCTCCCCCTCCCCTAACATTTCCTACTTGGTTTCATGACAGCAGAGGGCAGGAGACGTCACAGTGTGCAACTGGGATCAGCGCCGAGCAAAGGAGGGGGGTAAGTATATGGGTCTCAGGGGGCACTATCACTACTGGGTCTGATATAGGGGATACTATTAGTAAGGGTGTCCCCTCTATTGGCCCTAGTAGTAATATCATTACTACTGGGGTCGCTGTGGGATGTCACTATTACTACTGGGGTCCGCTGTGGGATGTCACCACTACTACTGGGGCTCGCCGTGGGATGTCACCACTACTACTGGGGCTCGCCGTGGGATGTCACCACTACTACTGGGGCTCGCCGTGGGATGTCACCACTACTACTGGGGCTCGCCGTGGGATGTCACCACTACTACTGGGGCTCGCCGTGGGATGTCACCACTACCGCTGGGGCTCGGCGTGGGATGTCACCACTACCGCTGGGGCTCGCCGTGGGATGTCACCACTACCGCTGGGGCTCGCCGTGGGATGTCACCATTACCGCTGGGGCTCGCCGTGGGATGTCACCATTACCGCTGGGGCTCGCCGTGGGATGTCACCATTACCGCTGGGGCCCGCCGTGGGATGTCACCATTACCGCTGGGGCCCGCCGTGGGATGTCACCATTACCGCTGGGGCCCGCCGTGGGAGGTCACCATTACCGCTGGGGCCCGCCGTGGGAGGTCACCATTACCGCTGGGGCCCGCCGTGGGGGGGGGGGGGGGGTGTCACTATAACGAAAACATTATCAAACATTTTATGCATAAGTGTTCAAGGTGGGAATATCTTCTTAAAGACAGGTTTATTTATACAATTTTCCTTTTATTGAAGTTTTTCTTGGTAGACAAATGCCAACAGTACTGAAATATAGGCAGTGCCTCAAGCTATAACTGTAGTTAACTAGTGTAAAGTTCCTTAAACTAGAAGTGTTGCAATTTACAGTTTGCACATATTTTTGAGCAGTGTTGGTTTTCTGAAAACATTTGTGAGCACACAGGGGAGCAAGGTCTACTCTCTTTGGGCTGTGAATGGGAGACATCATAACTGCTAGTCTTCTGCTACTGCATTCTCCTCTTCCTTCACTCTTCAGTTACTAGTCTGGGCTACTGTAACATAATCTCTCAATGAAGCTGAAAATCTCCTTTCTGTTTGTACAGATTTTATCAGTTATTGCTGAGTGGGTGTATAGTTCGTGAGGGATGCAGTCTGATAAGTGAAGAATCTATGTAAATGTTTTTGTATTAATGGAAATTTGTAATTTTTTAAAGTTATTTTTGCTAGATGCAACTGTACCATTAATTGCAACAAATTTATAAAAATATCAAATGGTGTACATTTGTTGCATTCTTTAAATATCTCTAGACATGTTTCTGTTTTTATGTCACCCACCTAATGGAATGAGATTGCACGACAACTTAGCGACTTTTTAAAAAGGATTTCATAAATATCGACATGAATAGTGTAAATGGATGTAATTTTTAGCCGACGTTTAAAAATGATTTTGCAGTAAAAAGCACCAGAAAATGGCACATACGTTGGTAAATGTGAGCCTATATATTAAAGGGCTACTCCAGTGATTTTTTTTATTTTTATTTTTTATTTATTCATTATGTAGCTATACCCCTTGTATTTATGTTGACTAGTGTTACCTTGGTTATTTATTTCTCTCTATCTGAATCTCCCAGCCTCTCTTTCCTGAGATGGTCATGTGATCGCACGTCTGACCAGCTAAGATCATCTTCGGGGTTATGGATCCATTTGCTAGACAATTTCTTAGGTTATGTGATGCTGTTACATAGATCTATCACTGCAACTGTGTTAAATTGCAGACATGCACTCCTGTCACACAGTTACTCCTGTTACTGATGATGATCACATAGCTCCAGTCACACAGTTATAATAGAGGAGATCACAGATCATCCTCCTGACTGTATACATATGGTCTGAAGCTTATTTAAACTTATGATAAACAAAATGGCATAGCCTTAACAAATGTTGGGCTGATCATTGGATTGATTGAAAGTGAAAGTAAAAATTCTTACCATCAAGCTAGTGCCTGACAGTGCAGGGAAGTGACTAGAATACGCGGAGGAGGTCTCCAGAGTGTGACAGGCAATCAGTGAGGTGGCCTGTATGGAAAAATGTGTTTTTGCCAGAGTAGCCCTTTAATTTTAAAAATGTGTTTTCTGCATCTGAAAATTGCGGATAACAGGTTTTGCAATGAAAATGCAGTAATGTGGCAGCCAGATTTCTTCGCTTCCATTTGACATCAGCAGTAGATTTTATCTTTAGTTATAAAGGAACCAGCACATTTCGGAGTCTAAAAAAAGGTGTTTACAGCGTCACAAGGTGAGTACTGCAGCCTTTGGGAACATAAATCATCTAGTAAATGTGTTAAGAGCCCCGCACGTAACCTCTTCATAGTGGCTCCATCTGAAGGCCAGGAACATTGTTCTGCTCCGGCATAGAGCGGTTTTCCACTGCTTACAATAACATTACTGCTGTTCTCTCCCGGTGTCCTATTTAGCTTGGGTGTATGATATTGCAGCTGAAAATATCTCCTTACAGAGTACTCCAGGCATGAAAACAAATGTCCCCAGAGAACTGTGTTTATCAAAGATCCCGGGCAGAAGTGTTTATCTTGATGTCATGGTTACTTCTAGTAACAGAAGGGGAATAAACTACACTTTATTTGTAAGTTATTTACCCTGGGCGTAGAAAATAAAAATGAGACACACGTTGCCCTGTACAAGCTAGCCAGAGAGATTTATGGTTTGTAATACTCGGCTTCACTGGTGAGGCATAATGTCGGTGTCACGACTGGAGTCCGGACAGGGAAGTCCCTAGTCCTTCCTGCAGCCCCTGTGGGTAGGACTAGGGCAACAGTCCCTAGGCTCACTACGGATGCGGGGCAGGACAAATAGACAGACTCAGACAAATACAGGACAACAAACAACCACAAAAGTGAGTCAAGCAATCCGGGTCGGTAACCGGAGAGAACGCTGTAAAAGGGGTCAGGCGAAGGTAAAGTCAGGTCCGAAGCAAGCAAGTCAAAACAGGGAATCAAATACAGGTAGTGCGGGTGTAGCTGGAGACAAAACATACACTGGCAAGGTCTGGGGGAACCTGAGCAGTTTAAATGCTGTCAGAAGTATTTGTTTGGCCCCTTAGTGACGAAGCCTGTTTGCTCCTTAACCCCCTACCGCTCCAGGACGTACATTTACATCCTGGAGCGTCGGAGTATGCATGAAGAGAGGTCGCGGGGCGACCCTTTCTTCATACACCGCGGGCGTCAACTGTTTATTACAGCTGACACCCGCGGGCAATAACTGCAATCGGCCGTGCAGCCAATCGCAGCTATTAACCCTTTAAATGCCACTCTCAATTCTGATGTTTGGGGGTCCCGTACGGCCCCCCCCCCCAGCGATGAGATTGGGGGAGCCGTGCAGGTGTCATGGCAGCCGGGGGCCTTTTGAAAGGCCCCAGGGCTGCCTTAGGAGACTGCCTGTCAAGCCATCCCAGTGGGGTAGCTTGATAGGCTGCCTGTCAAATTGCAGTATGACGTAATGCTGTAGCATTACGTCATACTGGAGGAGCGATCAAAGCATCGCATATTGTAGTCCCCCAGGGGGACTTAATCCCTTAACGACGGCCCCATCGGGAAACTACGTCCTCAGAAAGTGGGCTTTAATCCTAGAGGACGTAGTTTTATGCATCCTCTTAGGATTAATGCCCACTTGCCTGAGGACGTGACAGCTCCATGCTGTCGGTGCCCGCAGGTAGCTGACAGCATGGAGCTGCCATCCCAAGATGCGGGCAGTTACCCCCCGGCATTGCGATCGGCGCTATCCAATGGATAGCGCCGATCGCAATAAAGTAAATAAGTGTCAAAAAAGTCAGATATTCAGCTGCCCTGATGGATCGGATCCGTCAGGGCAGCTGAAAATACTCACCCGGCTTGCCCGCGGTGTCCCCCGAAGATCGGGTCCTCCCGGTTCCGCTGCCGGCCTTCTGCGCATGCGTGCCAGACGATGACGTCAGGCGATGCGCAGAAACCCGGGAGCCCCCGGCAAATTTGAAATCTCCTGGCTCCCGACTCCTTAAAGGGGTTGTCCCGCGCCGAAACGGGGTTTTTTTTTTTTTCAACCCCCCCCCCCCCCCGTTTGGCGTGAGACAACCCCGATGCAGGGGTTAAAAAAAAACACCGGAGAGTGCTTACCTGAATCCCCGCGCTCCGGTGACTTCTTACTTACCTGCTGAAGATGGCCGCCGGGATCTTCTCTCTCCGTGGACCGCAGGGCTTCTGTGCGGTCCATTGCCGATTCCAGCCTCCTGATTGGCTGGAATCGGCACGTGACGGGGCGGAGCTACACGGAGCCCCATTGAGAACAGAAGAAGACCCGGACTGCGCAAGCGCGGCTAATTTGGCCATTAGACGGCAAAAATTAGTCGGCTCCATGGGAACGAGGACGCTAGCAACGGAGCAGGTAAGTGAAAAACTTCTTATAACTTCTGTATGGCTCATAATTAATGCACGATGTACATTACAAAGTGCATTAATATGGCCATACAGAAGTGTATAGACCCACTTGCTGCCACGGGACAACCCCTTTAAGGTAGCCGGGAACCAGGAGGTGTTACCGCGGACCGCTGTGAGCGGCCCCCGGGCATGCGATCGCTGCTATCCATTGGATAGCGGCGATCGCGAAAAAGTTAGTTTTTTAAAAACTGTCAATTTCACCTCCCCTCATGGATCGGATCCATGAGGGGAGGTGAAAATACTCACCTAAGTCCTCCCCGATGTCCCGGGACCTGAAGTCCCCGAAGTGCGCATTAGCAAAAAGTCTCATGAGTGTCAGAATAATACCCCCCCAAATGACCCCATTTTAAAAACTACACTCCTTTAATGTATTCACTGAGGGGTGTCATAAGTATTTTGACCCTACCAGTTTTTTTCAGGAATTAATTCAATTTAGAGGAGAAAAAATAAAATTTCATAGTTTTGCAAATATGTCATTTTAAAGACATATTTTTTTCCTATATTGCCCATGAAAATGAGGATTTACACCCCAAAATGGATACCCCCGTTTCTCCCGTGTTCAGAAGCATACCCATTGTGGCCCTAATCTTATGTCTGGATGCACAATGGGGCCCAAAATGAAAGAAGTAGTCGATGGCTTTCAGAACAGAAATTTAGCATGAAGGTGATTTAGGCCCCATTGCCCACTTGTAGAGCCCTTGAGCGGCCAAAACGACAGAGAACCCCAACAAATGACCCCATTTTGAAAACTAGACCCCTTAACGAATTAATCTAGGGGTGTACTGTGTATTTTTACCCTATAATTTTTGAATAAATCTAAGCAAAGCAGTAGGAAAAAAATTACAATTTTCATTTTTTTGGCATTTGTATCAATTTAAAAGTTTTTTTTTTTGTACAGCACACACAGGAATGAAGACTTTCATCCCAAAATGGATACCCCTGTTTGTCCCGTGTTCAGAACCATACCCCTTGTGGCCCTAATCTACTTAAAGAACACATGGCTAGGCCTATAATGGAAGGAGCACCCATTGGATTTCAGGGTACAACGGAATAAATTCCAGGCCCCATTGCCCACTTATAGAGCCATTGAGCGTCTAAAACGATAAAGAACCCCCTCAAATGACCCCATTTTAAAAACTAGACCCCTTAATGAAATCATCTAGAGGTGTACTGCGTATTTTGACCCCACAGTTTTTGAATAAATAAATCTAAGCAAAGCAGAAGGAAAAAATTACGGTTTTCATTTTTTTGTCAATTTTGTCAATGTAAAAACTGTCTTTTTTGTACAGTTTACATAGGAATGAAGACCTTCACCCCAAAATGGATACCCCCATTTGTCCCGTGTTCAAAAACATACCCATTGTGGCCCTAATCTACTTATAGGACACATGGTCTGTAATGCAGGGAACACCCGTTGGATTTCAGTGCAGAACTGAATAAATCCCAGGCCCCATTGTTCATTTGTACGGAATAAAAATTGACTCCCTAAAAATCCCCCGCCCCTTCCCCACACACTCCGCGCCCTTTTCGGCGTTCCCCAAATCTTAGATAAAAGTAATAATGTGAACTGTGTGGTATTTCCGAAGACAGGAGTAATTACGGAGTCTGGTTGGGATGGGTACATGGGGCAATAAAACCGTGTATTTCCCCTCCTCTCATGCTTTTTGGGGGTCATTTCTTGACCTCAGTGGTGGGTATAGGGTGTAAAAAGTGGCGCTCTGTGAGTCTCCGTAAGCTTGATGAGGTGCGGCGGTCTCGCACAGAAGACGCTCAACAAGCTGCTCCTGGAACTACATGAAGGTGAGCGTTCCCGTGGCTTCTTGTAAATTGCGTATTACAGGTAGCGGTCTGAATAACGCCGGGCTCACACGGCCGTAGGTGGAATCCGCTTGCGGAGGCCCGCAGCGGATCCCAGCTGTGAGCCCGGCTGTGTCCCTGCGTACGGCCGCCTATTGTACTGCACATAACTGCCTACTCACACAGGCGGTCATGCGGAGTAAATTTTTTTTTTTGGTTGTTTGCATTTCCCGAACCCTCGCTTAGCGATGACCCGGGTACCCGCAGCCCGTATACGTTGTAGTTGCGTATGGGCTGCGGGTATATCCGCGACCATGGAGCACAATGGGCTCTATGCTGCGGATATCTGCGGTAAAATAGAACCTGCTGTGTTCTCTTTTCTGCGAGTGGATTACGCAATTCCGACCTAATGTGAGCGGAATTGTGTAATCCAATGCGCTTGATCTGCGTATTACCGCGGATCAGACGCATGCGGAATCTGTAATTCCTATCCGGTCATGTGAGACCGGCCTAAGGTAGATCGCTACCTTTTTATCACGTGACCGGGGACCGCTCAACGAGGCCACCCGTCACTGCTCCAGGCTCTTGGCGACCGTTGGTCGCTGGGAGCAAGGAGATTTTAAATTTCCTGTGCTCCCCGACTCCTGCGCATGTGTTCGCTGTTTTGCCGGCGGTCGCATGTGTAGAATTTACGGGTAAGTTCACGGAGGAAGATCGCGTCGGGGTGCAAATACGGAGGCCTCCGGTAAAAAGTTTCATCTCCTCTCACCGATCGCATCGGTGATGGGAGATGAAGCTTCACCTTTCTTTTTCTTTTACGTGATCGCCATTATCCATTGGATAACGGCGAACACGTGACGAGGAACCGCTCACCGCGGCCCCCGTGAAATCTCCAGGCTCTCGTCTAAGTTTTGTAGCCAGGAGCAGGGAGATTTTAAATTATCCTGGCAATCCACGGCTTTTGCGCATGCGTCCGCCATTTTGGCGACGTGCGCAGAAGCTGGGGTAAGGTCCGCGGATAAATCCGCGTGCCTTAGGTACGTCATTTCATCCCCCCTCACAGATATGATCCGTGGGGGGAGATGAAACGCAAGCTTTTTTAACTTTTTTTAAACTTATTAAAACTTTTTTTAAACTTTTTTTTTTTTTTTTTTAACTTTTACCCTTTTTTTTTTTTTCACTCTTTACACTTTTTTTTTTACTTTACTTGATCACTGTCATGCATTGGATAACAGTGATCATGTCCCCGCTATAATCTCTCTGTTCCTGGCTACACATGGCAGCCAAGAGCCGAGGGATTTTAAATTTCCCGGGGCTCGAGCCCGTCTGTGCACGCGCCCGATGTCAATCATCGGGTGCGCATGCGCAGACGGGGATTCGGGTCTCGGGACATCAGGGAGGACTTAGGTGAGTATTTTCACCTCCCCTCATGGATCCGATCCATGAGGGGAGGTGAAACTGACTTTTTTAAAAAACGTTTTCGCGATCGCCTCTATCCATTGGATAGCGGCGATCGCGGGCCCGGGGACAGCTCACCGCCGTCCCCGGTAACACCTTCTGGTTCCCGGCTACCTTCAGGAGCCGGGAGGCAGGAGATTTTAAATTTGCCGGGGGCTCCCTAGCTTCTGCGCATGCGCATGACGTCATCGTCTGGCGCGCATGCGCAGCAGACCGCCGGCGGGTCCGGGAGGACCCGATCTCCGGGGCACACCGCCGACAAGCCAGGTAAGAAATTTCAGCTGCTCTGATGGATCCGATCCATCAGGGCAGCTGAATATCTAACTTTTTAGGCACTTTTCTTTACTTTTTTGCGAACGGCGCTATTCATTGGATATCGTATGAGAGTTTTTTTTTTTTTTTACAGTACAAGTTGTGTCTTTTTTAAAAAAAATTAATTACATCATTTTGGGGTACATATAATGTACTACAATATGTAACATTTATGTTCAATCAGTTTAATTGAACATTAAATAAATAAGCATGTCAATAAGGTCTCGCAGAACCACATGAAAATATATTAAAACCATAAAAAATATAACCTTTAAATAGAAGTGTTTGGAGCAACTTATGCAGGTTACTCTTTTATAACTTTCATCATGTCGAAGACAACCGGATGTAGAATGAACGCCTCAAGTAATAATTGGCCCGATAAGAAAAATGGTTAGATCCTATTTTTGACTAGAAAACTAGAAAAAAGAGGGGAAAGAAAAGGTTAAAGTTGTCTTGTTGTTAAAAGAGATTAAGAGAGAGTATGGAAATAGACAGGAGGGGGGAGGGAAAAGTTAATTAAATAAAATGTATTTTTGAGAGGAGGAAGCAGGTAAATATAGTAGAGTTAGTCCTGTCGTTTTGATGGCCTACAAATGGGTCCGGTATTCATTCATCATTCGAGATGAGCGAGCACCAAAATGCTCGGGTGCTCGTTACTCGGAACGAACTTTTCGCGATGCTCGAGGGTTCGTTTCGAATAACGAACCCCATTGAAGTCAATGGGCGACCCGAGCATTTTTGTATTTCGCCGATGCTCGCTAAGGTTTTCATGTGTGAAAATCTGGGCAATTCAAGAAAGTGATGGGAACGACACAGCAACGGATAGGGCAGGCGAGGGGCTACGTGTTGGGCTGCATCTCAAGTTCACAGGTCCCACTATTAAGCCACAATAGCGGCAAGAGTGGGGCCCCCCCCTCCCAAAAACTTTTACTTCTGAAAAGCCCTCATTAGCATGGCATACCTTTGCTAAGCACCACACTAGCTACAACAAAGCACAATCACTGCCTGGATGACACTCCGCTGCCACTTCTCCTGGGTTACATGCTGACCAACCACCCCCCCTCCCCCCCACAGCGCACACCAAAGTGTCCCTGCGCAGCCTTCAGCTGCCCTAATGCCACACCACCCTCATGTCTATTTAGAAGTGCATCTGCCATGAGGAGGAACCGCAGGCACACACTGCAGAGGGGTTGGCACGGCTAGGCAGCGACCCTCTTTAAAAGGGGCGGGGCGATAGCCCACAATGCTGTACAGAAGCAATGAGAAATAGAATCCTGTGCCACCGCCATCAGGAGCTGCACACGTGGGCATAGCAATGGGGAACCTATGTGCCACACACTATTCATTCTGTCAAGGTGTCTGCATGCTCCAGTCAGACTGGTAATATGTACCTTAACAGTAACCGCGTTGGTGGTAATGTGGTGGTGACTGCGGACCTAGTAGCGCGGTTTTATTTTGTTGGTTTTCGGAATGTGGCCAGGATTAAGTGGGCCGTGGCGGGGGGATGGTGGGGGGGGCTCTCTTGTAGTGTCGGTAAAGGTGAAATTCTTGGACTGGCACCAGACGAATCAATGCAAAGGCATTTGCCAAGAATGTTTTCCCTGTTGGAGGAGGAGGGGGATGTTTTTGAGGCACTACGTGTCCTCTCCACGTGTCCGTGGTTATATGCAGCTTAACAGTAACCGCGTTGGTGGGAAATGGCCTCGCCGCCATCATGTCTTTGGGAAGCCTCTGTTTCCACACCCCAGAGACATACCATTAGCAGCGGTATAGGCAGAGCCCAGAATTCGTAACATTTCAGCCGTAGCATTAGGACAGGCCCCACTAACATATCACTAGCAGCATTATAGCGGGAGCGCAGTCTTCAATCCATGTCAGCAATAGTAGCACTCAAGACAGGCCCCAGTAACAATTCCGAAGCAGCATTATAGCGGGAGCGCAGTCTTCGTTCCATGTCAGTAATAGTAGCACTCAAGACAGGCCCCAGTAACAATTCCGAAGCAGCAGTATAGCGGGAGCGCAGCCTTCGTTCCATGTCAGTAATAGTAGCACTCAAGACAGGCCCCAGTAACAATTCCGAAGCAGCAGTATAGCGGGAGCGCAGTCTTCGTTCCATGTCAGTAATAGTAGCACTCAAGACAGGCCCCAGTAACAATTCCGAAGCAGCAGTATAGTGGGAGCGCAGTCTTAGTTCCATTTCAGTTGCTGCAGTATAGCCAAGGCCCAAGTAACATTTATGTAGCTAAAGTGTAGGCCAACCCCACACACACTTCTGTACCATGAGTGCAGGCGAAGAACATACAAATTGCTATAATTACACTGTAGGTGAGGGCCCCAAAAAATTGGTGTACCAACAGTACTAATGTACCTCAGTAAAAATTGGCCATGCCCAACCAAGATGGCAGGTGAAACCCATTAATCGCTTTGGTTAATGTGGCTTAAGTGGTAACTAAGCCTGGAGGCAGCCCAGTTTAACGAAAAATTGGTTCAAGTTAAAGTTTCAACGCTTTTAAGAGCATTGAAACATATAAAAATTGTTTCGAAAAATTAGATGAGTGAGCCTTGTGGCCCTAAGAAAAATTGCCCGTTCAGCGTGATTACGTGAGGTTTCAGGAGGAGGAGCAGGAGGAGGAGGAGGAATATTAGACACAGATTGATGAAGCAGAAATGTCCCCGTTTTGGATGGTGAGAGAGAACGTAGCTTCCATCCGCGGGTGCAGCCTACGTATTGCTTACGTATCGCTGCTGTCCGCTGGTGGAGAAGAGAAGTCTGGGGAAATCCAGGCTTTGTTCATCTTGATGAGTGTTAGCCTGTCGGCACTGTCGGTTGACAGGCGGGTACGCTTATCTGTGATGATTCCCCCAGCCGCACTAAACACCCTCTCCGACAAGACGCTAGCCGCAGGACAAGCAAGCACCTCCAGGGCATACAGCGCGAGTTCAGGCCACGTGTCCAGCTTCGACACCCAGTAGTTGTAGGTGGCAGAGGCGTCACGGAGGACGGTCGTGCGATCCGCTACGTACTCCCTCACCATCCTTTTACAGTGCTCCCGCCGACTCAGCCTTGACTGGGGAGCGGTGACACAGTCTTGGTGGGGAGCCATAAAGCTGTCCAGGCCCTTAAAGACTGTTGCACTGCCTGGGCTGTACATGCTGCTCGATCTCCGCACCTCCCCTGCTACCTGGCCCTCGGAACTGCGCCTTCTGCCACTAGCGCTGTCGGATGGGAATTTTACCATCAGCTTGTCCGCCAGGGTCCTGTGGTATAGCAACACTCTCGAACCCCTTTCCTCTTCGGGAATGAGACTGGGAATGTTCTCCTTATAGCGTGGGTCGAGCAGCGTGTACACCCAGTAATCCGTAGTGGCCAGAATGCGTGCAACGCGAGGGTCACGAGAAAGGCATCCTAACATGAAGTCAGCCATGTGTGCCAGGGTACCCGTACGCAACACATGGCTGTCTTCACTAGGAAGATCACTTTCAGGATCCTCCTCCTCATCCTCCTCAGGCCATACACGCTGAAAGGATGACAGGCAAGCAGCAGGGGCACCGTCAGCAGTGGGCCAAGCTGTCTCTTCCCCCTCCTCCTCATCCTCCTCATGCTCCTCCTCCTCCTGAATGCGCTGAGATATAGAGAGGAGGGTGCTCTGACTATCCAGCGACATACTGTCTTCCCCCGCCTCCGTTTCCGAGCGCAAAGCGGCTGCCTTTATGGTTTGCAGGGAACTTCTCAATATGCATAGCAGAGGAATGGTGACGCTAATGATTGCAGCATCGCCGCTCACCACCTGGGTAGACTGCTCAAAGTTTCCAAGGACCTGGCAGATGTCTGCCAACCAGGCCCACTCTTCTGAAAAGAATTGAGGAGGCTGACTCCCACTGCGCCGCCCATGTTGGAGTTGGTATTCCACGATAGCTCTACGCTGCTCATAGAGCCTGGCCAACATGTGGAGCGTAGAGTTCCACCGTGTGGGCACGTCGCACAGCAGTCGGTGCACTGGCAGATTAAAGCGATGTTGCAGGGTGGCAGCGTCCGTGTGGGACTTGCGGAAATGTGCGCAGAGCCGGTGCACCTTTACGAGCAGGTCTGACAAGCGTGGGTAGCTTTTCAGAAAGCGCTGAACCACCAAATTAAAGACGTGGGCCAGGCATGGCACGTGCGTGAGGCTGCCGAGCTGCAGAGCCGCCACCAGGTTACGGCCGTTGTCACACACGACCATGCCCGGTTGGAGGCTCAGCGGCGCAAGCCAACGGTCGGTCTGCTCTGTCAGACCCTGCAGCAGTTCGTGGGCCGTGTGCCTCCTATCTCCTAAGCTGAGTAGTTTCAGCACGGCCTGCTGACGCTTGCCCACCGCTGTGCTGCCACGCCGCGCGACACCGACTGCTGGCGACGTCCTGCTGCTGACACATCTAGATTGCGAGACAGAGGTTGAGGAGGAGGAGGAGGGTGCTTTAGTGGACGAAGCATACACCGCCGAACATACCAGCACCGAGCTGGGGCCCGCAATTCTGGGGGTGGGTAGGACGTGAGCGGTCCCAGGCTCTGACTCTGTCCCAGCCTCCACTAAATTCACCCAATGTGCCGTCAGGGAGATGTAGTGGCGCTGCCCGCCTGTGCTTGTCCACGTGTCCGTAGTTAAGTGGACCTTGCCACTAACCGCATTGGTGAGGGCGCGTACAATGTTGCGGGAGACGTGGTCGTGCAGGGCTGGGACGGCACATCGGGAAAAGTAGTGGCGACTGGGAACTGAGTAGCGCGGGGCCGCCGCCGCCATCATAGCTTTGAAAGCCTCCGTTTCCACAACCCTATACGGCAGCATCTCAAGGCTGATAAATTTGGCGATGTGGACGGTTAACGATTGAGCGTGCGGGTGCGTGGCGGCGTACTTGCGCTTGCGCTCCAACACTTGCGCTAGTGACTGGACTGTGCGGTGCGAGACATTGGTGGATGGGGCCGAGGACAGCGGAGGTGAGCGTGTGGGTGCAGGCCATGAGACGGTTGTGCCTGTGTCCTGAGAGGGGGGTTGTATCTCTGTGGCAGGTTGGGGCACAGGGGGAGAGGCAGTGGTGCAAACCGGAGGCGGTGAACGGCCTTCGTCCCACCTTGTGGGGTGCTTGGCCATCATATGTCTGCGCATGCTGGTGGTGGTGAGGCTGTTGGTGGTGGCTCCCCGGCTGATCTTGGCGCGACAAAGGTTGCACACCACTGTTCGTCGGTCCTCAGGCGTCTCTGTGAAAAACTGCCAGACCTTTGAGCACCTCGGCCTCTGCAGGGTGGCATGGCGCGAGGGGGCGCTTTGGGAAACAGTTGGTGGATTATTCAGTCTGGCCCTGCCTCTACCCCTGGACACTGCACTGCCTCTTGCAACCTGCCCTGCTGCTGCCTCCTCCTCTGAAGACCTGTCCTGAGTAGGCGTTGCACACCAGGTGGGGTCAGTCACCTCATCGTCCAGCTGCTCTTCCTCCGAATCCTCTGTGCGCTCCTCCCTCGCACTTACTGCCCTTACTACTACCTCACTGCAAGACAACTGTGTCTCATCGTCATCGTCGTCCTCACCCACTGAAAGGTCCTGAGACAGTTGGCAGAAGTCCCCAGCCTCATCCCCCGGACCCCGGGAACTTTCCAATGGTTGGGCATCAGTGACGATAAACTCTGGTGGGAGAGGAACCACTGCTGCCCAATCTGAGCAGGGGCCTGAGAACAGTTCCTGAGAGTCTTCCCGCTCCTGAGCATGTGTCATTGTAGTGGAGTGAGGAGGTTGGGAGAAAGGAGGAGCAGCAGACAGAGGATTCGGATTTGCAGCACTGGACGGCGCAGAACTCTGGGTGGATGATAGCTTGCTGGAAGCACTTTCTGCCATCCACGACATGACCTGCTCACACTGCTCATTTTCTAATAAAGGTCTCCCGCGTGGACCCATTAATTGTGCGATGAATGTGGGGACGCCAGAAACGTGCCTCTCTCCTAATCGCGCAGCAGTCGGCTGCGACACACCTGGATCAGGAGCTCGGCCTGTGCCCACACCCTCACTTGGGCCTACGCGTCCTCGGCCGCGTCCACGTCCTCTAGCCCTACCCCTACCCCTCAGCATGCTGTATTACCAGTGATTTCACAGCCAGGAAATAAATTGGCGCAAGCCTGCAGGCCAAATAGAATTTTTTCCCTGCTTTTTACAAGGAACACCCACACTGCGTGTATTCAATGAATACTAAGTTTAATAACTGTGTTGTGGCCCTGCCAATTTGTCCCAGAACTGCAATGATGCAAAGTAATTCGCTACCTACAGCAGATCAGGGATTTCCCATGCAGGAAAAAAATTGCCGCACGCCTGCGGTAAAACGTAGCTGACTGCGTCTGATTTTTTCTGAACGTTCAGCGCACAGCACACACGTACACAGAGCCCTGAGTACTGTAAGAGGCAGGCCAAATAGAATTTTTTCCCTGCTTTTTACAAGGAACACCCACACTGCGTGTATTCAATGAATAATGTATGTCTTCTGGCCCTGCCTACACAATTCTATCCCTGTAGTATTAATGCCGGGTGCAATGCTCTGCACAGCCGGTTTTGAGAAAAAAAAAAAAAAATGCAACACTGCTAACAGCAGCCTGGACAGTACTACACACGGATAGATGTGGCCCTAGAAAGGACCGTTGGGGTTCTTGAAGCCTACACTAACTCCTAACACTCTCCCTGCCTAACCCCCACTTCTGTCCCTATTGCAGGGCGCAATGCTCTGCAGATCCAATTTTGGAAAAAAAAAAAAAAATACTGTGCTAACACAGTACTGCACACTAGTAGATGTGGCCCTAAGAAGGGCCGTTGGGGTTCTTGAAGCCTACACTAACTCCTAACGCTCTCCCTACAGCAGCTCCAGCACGATAGAACTTTCCCTCAGCTAAGTCACAAGGCATGTGTGGCGAGCCGTGGGAGGGGCCGATTTTTATACTCGGGTGACATCAGATCTCCCCAGCCACTCACAGCAGGGGGGTGGTATAGGGCTTGAACGTCACAGGGGGAAGTTGTAATGCCTTCCCTGTCTTTCAATTGGCCAGAAAAGCGCGCTAACGTCTCAGAGAGGAAACTGAAAGTAACCGGAACACCGCGTGGTACTCGTTACGAGTAACGAGCATCCCGAACACCCTAATATTCGCACGAATATCAAGCTCGGACGAGTACGTTCGCTCATCTCTATTCATCATACCTAAGAAAACAAATTTTGAAACTCTGGAGAACTGAAAATCTATCCAAGGTTGCCACACTGAGAAAAATTTTATCTGCTTCCCTTGAGTGTTTTCCGCACACAATTCCTCTGTGACACAAGTGTGACATTTCCTGTTGCCATTCAGACATGGAAGGAACATGAGTAGTGTGACAATGGCGCGGTATGACCTCCCTAGCAGCTGCCAGGCAGAATTGTAGTGAACCTCTCTTTTGTGATTATATTTGAGCCTGATAGTATAGGAAGGAGGGCGATTTGTGGAATGTTATTTATCTTCTTACGAAATATTAGATTGTATGTGGAAAATACTTTAGCCCAGAAAGGTTTTATCAGCAAACGTGGATCATAGTACCTCTATTAGTTCCACAGCGCCAACATAAATCGGAGACTGAAGAGAATATAGTGTGGAAACATGTAGGATATCTGTACCACCTAGTATCTTATAGCTTTTTTTCCTTAGCAGCGCTGGCTATTGACAGCTTGTGTAAATATAATACAATTTCTCTGTAACAAAGGATTGCAACTCCCAAATCCTATTCCCATGCCTGTTTAAAGCTAGGACCCATGTTATAGGGCTCCTGGGTCAGCAAGCCATGGATCAGAGACCCTGTGTACTCCAGAGGAGACTGCAGGGGAAACAATTTCTCAAAGGATGGTAGTACTGAACCAAAAGAACAACCATCTCCATTATTTGGAAGAGTCTTATGTGACTTGAGCAATCTACTTTTTCAGGGCTACCCATTGCTTATTGGTAGCATGGTAGTGCCAATCCAAAAGGTGTGTTAGGACTGCAGCTGTATGATAGTCTGAAATTCGGCAAACTGATTCCTCCCATTTGTCTTAGGATATGATAGAAAATGGATTCCAGACATGGTCTCTGTTGTCCCCATACAAACTTAATCATGGCTGGTTGTAATCTTTTAAAGAACGATATAGGTCAGTGATGGCGAACCTTTTAGAGACAGTGCCCAAACGGCAACCCCATACCCACTTATTTATCGCAAAGTGCCAACATGTCGGGACAGGGCTTATCACGACTTATGATTTTACCCCCCCGTCGATCTAAAAGAGACAGGGCCGCTTCAAAATAGACAGCATGCAGATTTTGACTGCTTTTTGGATGTGGAAATACTGCAGAATGTCCTCAGCGGCAATTTCTGTGAAAAAGTCTACAGCATTTCCGCATCCAAAAAGCAGTCAAAATCTGCACGCTGTCTATTTTGAAACAGCCCTGCCCATTTCTGCCACATGTAAATATGCCCCAGCGGTAATGGTGACCCCCTCCAGTGGCCCCAGCGGTAGGTAACCCCCTTCCTAGCGGTAATGGTGACACCCCCACAACGGGCCCCCAGTGGTAATGGTGACACCCCACAGTGGGCCCCCCATACCCACCCTGAGACCCACATACTTACCCCCTCCTCCTCATCGAAGCTTTGCTGCTTGGCGATGATCACTGTGACGTCAGTGTGCTGCCGGGCACCACCTTCCCTGCTCTCGCGGAACCAAGTAGGAGACGTCAAGGGAGGGAGAAGGAGGATCCCGGCTGCACAGTGAAACCACATTGTGGACCGGGATCAGCGCCGCTAGCAGCGCAGCTGAGTGAATACCGGCAGGGGAGCCACGGCCCCTGCTGGTATTCACTAACCTGGTAAACGGCCGGCGGCAACGCGTGCCAGCAGGGGGAGGGCTCTACGTGCTGCCTCTGGCATGCGTGTTATAGGTTTGCCACCACTGATATAGGTGTTATAATGGGAACCGCCTGAAAGATGTATACAAACCTGGGAAGCACATTCATTTTAAGGGTATTTATCTGCCCAAAGCATGACGCGTCCCTAGTAGCATATGAGGGAAGGCCTTTAACCAATTAAGGGCCAAGCACAGTAAATTTACAGCGCTTTGTACTGGGCTTTAAACCCAGCCGATAGTAAAAATACGGCAGCGGTTTAAAGCCCCTGCTTCTGCAATAAATCAGAAGCATGTCGGGTTGTCTGCTTTTTAGTCACAGCTGATAACCTGGAGGAGAAGGCAGAAGGGGTTTTTAACCCTTTCTTCATTCTCCCTTCCCAAGTACACAGCGCTCAATAAGCGCTATGTACTGAAAAGTGAAAGTAGAGGTATAACTTCCACTACGTAAGCTGGCAGTCACGTGACCGCCGGGATCCACTGTCACAGCAGAGCTGCAGGGTCATAGCAGATCCTGATCAGCTCTGCCAGTGACTATTGTCATTACAGGGGACAAGTGTCAAATAAAAAAAGCTAAAAGCATGTGAATGTCCCCCAGAGGTCTTATGATGTCATAGGGGACATGGATGGTAAAAAAAAAAAAAAATTACATAAGTAAAACAAAATTACAGAATAAAATAAAAATCTATACATAAAAAAGAAAATAACCCAAAGCCGACGCCAACCAAAACTGTCACCGTATGTGCCCTGTAATCCAAAACAATACATATTATATATTAAAATGTCTGAAAGATAATAAGAAATCCATTCCCAGACTTTATTTTAGCGTAAATATACTAATAAAAAAAACTAACTATAAATTTTAAAATAATTTTTTTTAACCCCTAATAAAACTAAAAAAACTGGGAAAAAAGGCAGTGAAAAAGATATAAAAAATATAGCCCTATATGTCATGCGGAAAAAAACGCAGCAAAAATAATTTTGGTAGCTGAAGGAAAAAATATAGGGCCGTTAAATCACCACATGGGTAAAATCCCTAAAGTATCTGGTCCTTAAGGTGCAAAACAGCCTGGTCCTTAAGGGGTTAATGTGCATTCCAAAAGGACCAGATAATTCAAAGGAAACCATTTAGAAAGGTCTGTTGGGATAAGTACTCCCAAGTATTTAATAATCTTCTGTTGCCATTTTAAAAGGGAAATGTTCTAAAATATGTTTTTCCTCTGCTGGCAACACTGATATGTTTCTAGAACTTCTGTTTTGGAATAATTTATTTTAAAGTTGGATAGATGGCCGTATCACTCAAAATCTTGTATCAAGGAAAGCAGAGTGATACCGGGTTGGGTGATGTAGAGTAAAAGGTCATCAGCTAAAGTGCTGTCCCACTGGTCATCAAATTTTTACAAATGTCATGTTACTGCAATAAAAAGTCATTTATTATCTTATTTTCATGTGCTCAACACGAATATGACGGTCAAAATGAAAAATTGGCTTTATTTTTTTTTTGGAATCTCCAATAATTGTTTACATCACGAAATGCATGCCGATAGTAATAGGCCTATGGTTAATACCTGTAAAAAATCAAGTCATAGACTATGTCTTAGATTTCTTTGCCTGTCTCTTGAACAGCTGTTCAGAAGCATCTCTGTGTGGAGTGTCCATCAGTAGTCAGCCACCATGGTCGTGGACCATTTTCCGTGGTATCTTTTGTTCCATTGTTGAGATATCTTGATGAAAATGTTCGCCATGTTTATCACTAACCATACCACAGTTGTCTGGAAAGAAATCCAGATGGGAATGAAGGAAGTGGATCTTTAGAGACATATTGCAGCCAAGTTTCTGATACTGCATCAGCATGTTTTGTACTAGTTCCTTGTAGTTTTCTGCCCTAACATTCACAAGAAAGTTGGTAGACACTAGGTTAAACGCATTCCATGCTTGTTTCACATCACCCTGCAGCAAGTTGTTGAATCAGTCATCTTTGAAGAGCTCTCAAATCTGAGGACCCACAAAAACTCACTCTTTAACCCCTTTAGTGGCATGCCCGGAAAATCTCCAGGGCTTGTTGCACTGACCATGCAGTTAAACCCCAGAAGATTTCAGTGGACAGCTCTAGTACTGAAATGTGCAGAGCACTGAGCTGTCATCTGAATTCTTCTGGAGTTTTAATTGCATTGTTGACTCATTTAAAAAACCCTGCCCTGTGAGGCATGACATAGTAATAATAAACCTGCCACTGAAGGGGTTAATCTTTGCCTCACTGAGTAGAGGGAATTTTTTTTATCAAGGTATCGGAAAGCTGGCGAAGTCCGGTCCATGGCTTTCACAAAGTTCTTTATCAAACCTAGTTTGATGTGAAGGGGTGGTAACAGGATTTTGTAAGCCTCGACCAGAGCTGGGTGCTGGATATTCTTCTCTCCAACTGCTACATTTTGCTGCAAGTCCATTTCTTCCACAAGTAGTAATTCCCTTGCTCAGCTATCCCACTCACATAAGAAACACATGTATTTTGGATATCCCATGAAACTGGTTTTAATGCAGACGGAATATTGGGGCAGAGTATTCTCGACGACTTTTGCTTTTTTTATCCCGGCGGAAAGAGAAAGAGGAGGAACGAAGCAGAAGTAACAGTCATTTGTGTGGTTGCTTGGCTCTCTCCACACCATGGGGACTGCAAATGGCATTGATGGTCTTTTGCCATTCAACCACTGTTAAAGCTGTGTTGTACATGTAGCACAGCGCATATGCGGGGCACAAGGCATGTTTTGGTTGACAATCTTGCATCCGAAGTAAAGATGCCTTCTTCACTTGAGAAGTGATACTTTTCTTCTGGTTGGCAAATGTCACTTCGCCACAAATATAACAAAATTTGTCTATATTACCGCACTTTCGAGGCATTAGTGTTCTGTATTATAACTAAATGGATAAAATAATAGTTTTATGTAACAGTAGCTTAAACTGTATCCCACGCATACTGATACTACAGATTAGGACCTTTTTAAGCCTGTAACAATTTCAGTGTTGATCAGTGGAGTCCTCTTTTTTGTGTTGAGATATGGCTGCTTCTTTGCATGATACAGCTTTAACCCCTTAGTGACCAGACTATAGTATTTTTACGTCCTGACTGGCTGGGCTTTAATCCATAGGGCCGTAAAAACATGGCGGCCCTTTGGATTAAAGCCACGGGGGCTGTGGACATGACAGCTCCCTGCTGCCGGAGTTGGTCAACAACCTGGAACTGTCATAGGGGGGGCCGCGATATTCGAAAAAGTTTACGTTTCATTTCCCCTCACGGATCAGCTGTCATTCAATGAATGGCTGAGTGCTGCCTGTGATTCACTGAGCTCCCAGCCAATCAGATACAGCCCTTTCAGCAGGCGGGGATTTTAAATCCCTGCTGCTGAAAGAACTTCACTGCACTGCCAGAGGACCAAGCGGCTGGATGTGCCTGAGCCCCGACAGCAGCAGAGAGATGAGTATTTAGTTTTATTTTTTACACATGTTAGGGATGATTTTTCAGGGATGGGCTTCTATTTAAAGCCCTTCCCCAAAAATCACTGCACGCTGCTTATTCCTTTCAATTGGGCCGCCAGCAGCAGTGGCGATCCCATTGAAAGAAATGGTGCACGGGCCTGCACTCGAATATAAGCTGAGGGGGGCTTTTTCAGCATAAGTCGGCATATACGCATGTATATACTGTATATCTTATCAAAAACTTGTGCGGTATGTTTGCACATATAGGACATTGCAGTTGAAAATGTCAAAAATTGATAATTTTTTCAACATTTTTCCAGTTTTGGTGTTTTTAATAAACATACACAAATTCTATCAGTCTATTTCTCGTCCGTATCATTGGGGGCCACAGCCTAGACCAGTGATGGCGAACCTTTTAGAGACCGAGTGCCCAAACTGCAACCCAAAACCCACTTATTTATTGTAAAGTGCCAACATGTCAGGGGGCGGGGCTTATCACGACCTTTCATTTTTACCCCTGTCCTCCTTAAAAGGACAAGGCTGTTTCAAAATAGACAGGGTGCACATTTTGACTTTTGGATGTGGAAATGCTGTGGAATTTGCCACGGAAATTTCCGCTAAGGACATTCTGCAGCATTTCCACCTCGTGTAAACATATCCCAGCAGTGATATTAACCCCCCCCCCGAGCGGCCCCAGCAGTAAGGTAGACCCCCCCAGAGCAGCCCCAGTGCTAATAGTAACCCACCCCAGAGCGGTTCTAGTGGTTCTAGTGACCCCGCACAGCGGCCGCAGCGGTAATAGTGACACCACAAAGTGGTTTCAGTGGTAATAGTGACATCCCACAGTGCCCCAGTAGTAATAGTGACATCCCACAGCAGCCCTCAGTAGTAATAGTGACATCCCACAGCAGCCCTCAGTAGTAATAGTGTCACCTCACAGCGTCCCCAGTAGTAATAGTGACATCCCACAGTAGGCAGTAGTAATAGTGACATCCCACAGTAGGCAGTAGTAAAAGCGACATCCAATAGTGGCCCCTGTAGTAATAGCGCTCCCCTTTGAGACCCAAATTTCCCCCCCACCTCCTTTGCTTGGTGCTGTTGCTGCCACTGATCCCAGGAGCACAATGACGTGCTGCCGGACACCTTCTCCCCTCCCCTGCTCTCGCGGAACCAAGTAGGAGACATCAGAAGAGGGGGGGGAGAGAAGGATCCCAGCTGCACACTGACATCAGTGTGGGCTGGGATCAGCACCTCTAGCAGCGCTGCTGAGTGAATACCAGCAGGGGAGCTGCGGCATTTACTAATGTGGTGAGCAGCCGATGGTGGCGAGTGCCAGCTGGGAAGGCTCTGAGTGCCACCTCTGGCACACGTGCCATAGGTTTGCCACCACTGGCCTAGACCATGGGATATAGCCACTGCCCTAGGAGGCGACACTAAGCAAAAAAGTGTTAGCTCCTCCCCCCTGGCTATATCCCCCCTGCAGGCACTCAGCTAATTACTCTTTAGCTTAGTGTCTGCTAGGAGGCAGACGTGGCTATTTGCGGGGAGTCGGGGCTTTTCCCTGGCTCTACTGGCCTCCCGGGGGAGACGCAGCAGGGGGTGTCTCCACCACTACTGCGGCGTCTCACCCAGCGAAGAAAAAGGGGCCCGACCATGCAATGCGCATCTGAGTCGGTTACCCACCAGCCATAGGGCTCCCCCTCCCTGGAGTAGCGCACTGTCTGACGGTGACGCATAGGGGGCAGCACTGCTGGAACAGTCGACGCGCGGACAGGCTGTGGCCCCCAGAACATGGACAAGATACCCCGTTGGGGACTCCATACTGACAGCAGTGGCGGCGGCAGCATTCCTGGCAACGCAGGGTACCTTATGCAGCACAGGACAGCAGCGGCAGCAGCTCTCCCGGACAGGGGCAGAAGCGAGGCAGGTTGCAGGACGCCGGGGCGCCGGCCGGCAGGCCACTTCCGGGGGGCGGAGCGCCGTCGTCTCGGCCGGGTAGCATCACTTCCGGGTCGCAGACGTGCTTCCGGGGCAGGCCACGCCCCCTCCGACCGCGGCAAGTTTAAAAGGGGCAGCCAGATAGAGGACTGGCCGCTCTCAGCAGCTAGACGCCTCGTCCTGCCTGCACTTCTGAGCCCAGCACTGCGCAGCTCTCAGAGCACACAGCAGCCATCCAGCCCTGCAGTTTTTCTTCTGCTATAGAGAAAGCACCCGGACAGCAGCAGCACCTCCTGTCTCGGGCACCAGCAGCCGTAACAACGCAGTCCCTGCCACAACACCTGCCGGGTCACCAACGCTGCGAGGCCGTGTGGTGGACCCACGTCGACTCCCGACAGCATCCAAGCGTCAGGACCAGAGGCTCCAGCTGGACCGGGGGAACCGCAAAACAGCTGCTAGACCGGGTAAGCCCTGCCCAAGGCAGGCACTTCGCGGTGTTTTTCACCTCACCCTCCCCTGTCCCCCCTGCAGGTACTCCTGTAACAGTAAGTAGCTTCCCCGCTACCTGGAGATTGGTTTCATTTGCCATGTCTGACCCTAGATCAGAGGGTTCCAGCCCGGCCAAGGGGAGGGTGAAGCATTACGCTTGCACTACCTGCAGCGTTAAGTTTGCTTGCGGTCAAGTCGACCCCCGCTGCGCTAGATGTGCCACGACACGCGCTACTCCAGGGACCCCGGTGCCCCCCGCTGCCCCTGTGGAGCCAGGGCCCGAACCCCAATGGGCAAGGTCCCTGGCCGCTGCAGTTTCTGGTTTGGCCACATCCTCTGCGGCGATTTTACGCCGGTTAGAGCCCAGCTCAGACGCGTCCTCCTCGGAATATGCACGAGGGAGGGCACGCAAAAGAAGGAGGTCCCCTAGCAGCGAGGACGCTCCCCGTAGATCGCGCCACACAAGGAGGTCGTCTAGACCCTCCAAGTCCAGACGATCCAGAGACTCTCATGGGTCCAGGGAGTCCGTGCATACTTACCACAGATTAGGCATTCTTCACGGTCGCGGTACTCTGCGAGACAGGCCCGGGCTCGCCATGATTCCCCTCGAGCATCGTGCTCACGGGCGTCTCAGGACACGGCCCAAACGGCAGGCGAGAGCAGTGGGTCTGAAGACTACGACCACTCTGCGGGCTCCTCGGCTTCGGAGCTAGACTAGGAACAGGTGTCGCGCCTAGCCAGTCTAATGGACAGCCTGGTAATATCCGTAAGGGAAACCCTCCAAGTAATGGAGGAACCAGTAGAGATGGCTCCTTCCACGGTGTCATTTAGACGGCAGAAGAGATCACGACAGGTCTTTCCAGACCATCAGGATTTTTCGGAGGTCCTTAACAAAGAATGGCAGAACCCGGACAAAAAATTTAGGCAACCCGGGAAAACTTGGGAAATTACATACCCATTCCCAGGGGGTCTGAAAAAGGGTTGGGCGGTACCTCCGGTAGTCGACCCGCCAGTGTCTCGACTATCTAGAAGCACAGCATTGCCAACAGCCGAAGTAGCAACTCTGGCTAATCCTCAAGACAGGAAGCTGGATACATTGGTGAAAACAGTGTTTCAAGCCACAGGCACTGCCTTGCAGCCGATTTTTGCGGCCGCATGGGTCAGTAAGGCGTCCATAGCCTGGGCCAAAGAGCTACGGAGAGACATTGTAGCAGGCGCTCCACCGAGTGAGTTGCTCGAACTGACAGACAATGTCATACAGGCAAACAAGTTTGTATGCGCAGCGGAACTAGACGCAGCCAAGTTCGTGGCTCGGGCGTCAGCTGCATCGGTCGCGGCAAGGAGAACTCTCTGGCTGAAGAGCTGGTCAGCCGATACAGCATCCAAGATGGCTCTAACAAAGTTGCCATTCGAAGGAAATAGGCTATTTGGACCTAAACTAGATGACCTGATAAAAGACGCCACAGGCGGCAAGAGCACGTCATTACAACAAATGCCGGCAAGAAAGGAGAAGGTCCCATTAAAAAGGAAACCATATTTTTGGTCCTTTCGGCGTTTTTCGTCCCGCCCAGGGTCAGGGCAGTGGTCCCAACCTACGAGAACCCCGACGGACGCAAAGAAGGTCCCCTCTTTCAAAACAAGACAAGCGTGGCGATGCCGACCCGGAACATCCAAAACGGCGGGATCGAAGAGAGCGGCATGAGACACTGCCCCCACCCAGTGTCACCAGGGTGGGGGGCAGGCTCTCCCAATTTTGGGAGACATGGGGGAGGCGCGTGAGCGACAAGTGGGTACAGGAGATTGTGACATCCGGGTACGTCATCGAATTCACGACTCTCCCATGGAATTCGTTCTGCAGGTCCAGAGTGCCTACCACCCTGGAAGGAGTAGCCGACCTACAGCAGGCAGTGCAGAATCTCCTGGCACAAGGGGTTGTGAAACCGGTGCCGGGGGCACAGGAGAGGCAAGGGTTCTATTCGAATCTCTTTCTTGTACCCAAGAAGGACGGCAGAGTGAGGCCGGTTCTGGATTTAAAGGAGATGTCCCGCGCCGAAACGGTTTTTTTTTTTTTTTAACCCCCCCCCCCCCCGTTCGGCGCGAGACAACCCCGATGCAGGGGTTAAAAAAACCACCCGCACAGCGCTTACCTGAATCCCGGCGGTCCGGCGTCTTCATACTCACCTGCTGAAGATGGCCGCCGGGATCTTCTACCTTCGTGGACCGCAGCTCTTCTGTGCGGTCCACTGCCGATTCCAGCCTCCTGATTGGCTGGAATCGGCACGTGACGGGGCGGAGCTACACGGAGCCGCTCTCTGGCACGAGCGGCTCCATAGAAGACTGCTGAAGACCCGGACTGCGCAAGCGCGGCTAATTTGGCCATCGGAGGCCAAAAATTAGTCGGCTCCATGGAGACGAGGACGCTAGCAACGGAGCAGGTAAGTATAAAACTTTTTATAACTTCTGTAAGGCTCATAATTAATGCACAATGTACATTACAAAGTGCATTATTATGGCCATACAGAAGTGTATAGACCCACTTGCTGCCTCGGGACAACCCCTTTAAGGAGGTTGAATCAATTCATCAGAACAAAACCTTTCCGGATGGAGTCAATCCAGTCCGTGATAACCTCCATGCAGCCGGGGGAATTCCTGTTCTCGGTAGATATCAAGGACGCTTATCTCCATATCCCGATTCGGGAAACACATCAAAAATTCCTTCGTTTCGAGACACAGGGAAGGCATTTTCAATTTACGGCGCTACCATTCGGCCTGTCGACTTCTCCAAGAGTGTTTACGAAGGTACTAGCAGCAGTGATGGCGCTACTCCATGCGGAGGGTATATCGGCCATTCCATACCTGGACGATGTACTAATAAAAGCACCGTCGCGGGACGGCAACATCAGAAGTCTACGCGTCACAATGAAAACTCTAGAAGAATTCGGCTGGATAGTGAACCGCGAGAAGTCGTGCCTAATACCAACACAACGCTTGGGGTTTTTAGGCATGATATTCGACACCAGCCAGCACCGGGTCCTACTACCTCAAGCAAAGGTAGACAAGCTCCTGTAGGGTATCCGGTCCCTAATGCAAGGGAAACCGCTAACCATCAGACACTGCATGGCTATCCTGGGCCAGATGGTGGCAGCATTCGAGGCGGTCCCCTTCGCCCAGTTCCGGTCAAGGAGACTACAACACCTGATATTGTCACGCTGGAATGGGTCCCGACTGACCCTGGAACAGCGAATCCGGATAACTCCAAGTCCAAGGGGCGCTGAAGTGATGGCTGAAACCTGGGAGGCTTCAGGCGGGACGGCCTTTGGGCCCAAGTCGATGGATAGTGTTGACGACAGATGCCAGCCTTTTGGGTTGGGGCGGAACACTGAGAGACCAGTCTGTTCAAGGTGTTTGGTCTCAAAGAGAAACGAGGCTGCATATAAACAACCTAGAATAGCGGGCCATCTACCGGACTCTCCGACACTTCGGGTCCAGCCTCAAGAGGAAAAATGTACGCATCCAGACGGACAACACCACAGCGGTGGCCTATATCAACCGGCAAGGAGGCACACGGAGCGCGTCAGTAATGAGCGAGGTAGCATACATACTAACGTGGGCGGAGAAGCATCTGAGCTCGATATCCGCAGTCTACATTCCCAGAGTAGAAAACTGTGTGGCGGATTACCTAAGCCGGGAAAGAGTAGATCCCGGCGAATGGGGGCTGCACCCAGAAGTTTTTCGGATGATATGCCTGAAATGGGGCACACCAGACGTGGACCTCATGGCGTCCCGACTAAACTACAAAGTGCGTCCGTTTGTGACCCGAGCGCGGGATCCACAAGCAGCGGCAACAGACGCACTGACCATTCCGTGGGGGGAATACAAACTTCTATACGTATTTCCGCCAATCCCTCTCATACCGAGGATCCTAGGGAAAATCAAGCAGGAAGGGCGACCAGCGATATTAATAGCGCCAGACTGGCCAAGAAGAAGCTGGTACGCGACCATCATAGAAATGCTGTCCGACACACCGTGGCACCTTCCGGACCAAAGAGACCTGCTATCCCAGGGGCCTTTTCTACACCCGGATTCCAGGTCTCTACGTTTGACGGCCTGGCCGTTGAGACCGAGGTGTTGAGAGAAAAAAAAGGTTATTCAGAGAAGGTCATTCAGACAATGATACGGGCCAGGAAACCAGCCTCGTCGGCGATTTATTATAGAGTATGGAAGCGCTTCTTCACCTGGTGTGAGGAGAGGCGGGTACAACCGATGCAATTTTCGGTGGCCAGAATTCTTGCATTCCTACAATCAGGCCTCGAAGTAGGATTAAGGGTAGGCTCGCTAAGGGGACAGGTCTCGGCACTAACGGTACTGTTTCAAAAGCCAATCGCAAATAGGATGGCTGTACGTACAGTCCTGCAAGGAGTCGCCCATACGACACCCCCGTTTAAACCCCCGGTCCAAACTTGGGATCTTAATCTCGTGTTGGACACTATGATGGACCAGCCGTTTGAGCCGCTGAAGGAGATTTCTATGAGACTACTGACCTGGAAGGTGGTATTTCTCGTCGCTATCACGTCGATTCGTAGGATCTCGGAGCTGGCGGCCTTGTCCATACAGACGCCATATATGACCTTCCACCAGGACAAAGCAGTACTAAGACCATCACCCGAGTTTCTACCAAAAGTACTCTTGCAGTTTCACATTACTGAAGAAATTGTCTTGCCGCCTTTTTGTCCAGCACCAGTACACAAAAAGGAAAAAATGCTGCATCACCTGGACGTAGTAAGGGCGCTGAGGATCTATGTGAAAAGAACAAAGGAATTTCGGAAGACCGACACCCTCTTCATTATTCCGGAAGGGGCCCGAAGGGGCTCGGCGGCCTCAAAAGTCACCCTATCGAAATGGATAAGGTCCCTGATAGAGGCGTATCGCACCTCAGGACGCTCGCCGCCATTTCGGGTTACGGCCCACTCCACACGGGCGGTAGGGGCTTCCTGGGCAGTCCGTCACGGAGCCTCAGCCCTTCAGGTGTGTAAGGCAGCCACCTGGACTTCCTTACATACGTTCTCAAAGTTTTACAAGGTCCACATAGCCGCATCATCTGACGCCGCTCTTGGCCGGAAGATCTTGCAGGCGGCGGTCGCTTGACCGCACGGCCGAACTTTGAATGCCCACCCAATATATTGTTTTCGGGACTGCTTGTGGACGTCCCATGGTCTAGGCTGTGGCCCCCAATGATACGGACGAGAAAGATATTTTTGGTATAACTTACCGTAAAATCTTTCTCGTCGCGTTCATTGGGGGCCACAGCACCCACCCCTTGTTTATTTAAGCGGTTGCTGGAACTTTCTGTTCTTCGGTCATTTTTTGGCAGAAAATTACGCCAAAAATATGTATTTTGGTATGTATAAAACATAATATGTATAATTTTACTCCCACTGGCTTCCTACTGCTTGCAGACAGACATTAGCTGAGTGCCTGCAGGGGGGATATAGCCAGGGGGGAGGAGCTAACACTTTTAGCCTCCTAGGGCAGTGGCTATATCCCATGGTCTAGGCTGTGGCCCCCAATGAACGCGACGAGAAAGAGATTTTACGGTAAGTTATACCAAAAATATCTGTGTTTACCACCTAAATGAAGTACAATATGTAGCAAACAAACAATGTCAGAATTACTTGGATATGGAAAACTTTTCCGAAGTTATTCTATGTTAAAGTGACATGTCAGACTTCCAAAAATTGGCCTGGTCATTAAGGCTCAAATAGGCTTAGTCACTAAGGGGTTAACTAGCATTTGTGGATTGCCCGGTGACCTGTGCTCAGACAATGATTTCTGAAAGTATTCCTGAGCCCATGCAGTGATTTGCACTGCAGAATCATGTCTGTTTTTATTGCAGTTGCACCAGAGGGTCTGTAGATCTCAAGCATCCAATATTGACGGTCTGCCTTATATCTTGTGCACATGAAGTTCTGCAGATTTACTGAATCTTTTGATGATGATGATATATACTGTAGATGGTGGGATATTCAAAGTCTTTGCAATTTTACGTTGAACGTTTTTCTGAAATAGTTCCACCATTTTTAAAAGCAGTTTTTCACAGATTGGTGAACCTCTGACCTTCCTTCCTTCTGAGAAACTCTGCCTCTCTAACATGCTTTTTTTTTTTTTTAATACAGTCATGTGATTTAAAATTTTACTGCACACTGATGAGGGGCAAGCACCCGAAACAGCCTGTCTGTGCATGATCTCTAGCTTGGTTTAATATTGCCAATCATTGAGGACTTGTTTTAAGGTCACTTTGAATTGAAGGAATGCTGCCATCCAATAGATGGCGCTGTAGAGGTATTTTTCCATCTGTCTTATTTTCTGTAGTACCACTTACATCTCAAAAAATTTGGGACAGGATTAACAAAAGCCTGGAAAAGTGTTTAGGTTTTTTTTTTCCTTTTTTTTTTTAAATAGAAAAATCTCTCCCTTTCCCCTTGTCATATGTGTTCTACTGTGATTAAAATATAGTTAGATTACATTCTTCATTTTTTAACACTTATTTACATTTTACACAGCATCTCCACTTTTTGGGAATCGGAGTTGTATATAGTTGTACAGTGGCCTTTTTATTTCTGTAATGCCAAAATCGGCCTTGCAGCTTTAACACACAGGGTTTTGCATTGCATTTTTAAAACTCTCCAAGGAATGGCAATACATGGATCACTGCAGTTACTTTATTTGGGCTTAAGCAGGTTGTGTTTTTGGTAAAATGCATCAAGCAAATATGCATTTTGTGAATGGAAATTAATATTTTTCCATTCATTGCTCACTTTTTTCCAAGATGTTAACTGTATTTAAAATGTCGTACTCTAATGACTTAAAGTAAGTCTGTCATATACTTTTTGGGCTATCAACTATATATACTGGCAGATGTCCAATATAATATGAAGGACATATTGTTACCTTCATGGTTTCACTGCATCTCTACTCTCCAGATACAGCACGCGGCAGAAATAACGTACTGTATGTAAACTAGACGTGCTCTATCCAATGGGTGGGCTAGCTCTGTCTGCGGTTCAGATTTCTCCCCATCCACTGATATAAAACCATGCTCATTCAATGCTTCACGATGTCTCCAGCGCCGGCTGTTGGAGATGTCATGCGTTCTATCACCTCGCTTGCGCCATACTGATGACTGCGCATGATGTCAGTCAAGCCGGGAAAGAGTCACAGAGCATGCGCGTGCTCCCTAAGTACGGCGCAAGCGTGGTGATGGTGGAATGTATAACATCTCCAGTGGGTAAAGCATTGAATAGGCATGATTTTTATATCAATGGGTAGGGAGAGTAGACAGAGCTGACCCACCCATCAGATGGTGCACCTCTAATTTGCATATAGCGCAAGGCAGAAGTGATGGGCTATAACTGGAGAATGGAGATGCAGTGAAACACAATAAGGGTGACAATATGTTCTCCACATAATCGGACATCTGCCAGTATATTCAGTTGGTATCCCAAAAAGTACACGACAGACATGCTTTAATGATACGCTAATGGGCTTCTTACGGAATTTAGTTAGGAAATTGAGACTGTGAGCCCCACTGGGAACAGGAAGCATTGTGAACTATCACAATACCTGTACAGCGTAGAGTATAAGTTCGCACTGTATAATAGATGTGTGATACTTTATTCTTTTTAAGTCGTGTTCCGAAACTGCTTTCACTGTTTTGCAATACATTCAAAGTCATAACTTTTGTCCGTATTCTTTACTGAGCAAATCCGTCACGTGATCTGCACGGATGCAGACCAGGAGCCCAGTTCGATTTAGAAAAAGATGTTTTGGGGACTTGGATCTAGACCTAGAACTGCCTTTCCTATAAATTACACACTGAAGAAGCTTGTAACAGATGAGTGGGAAAAGATCGAGAACAGGGTAACTTTCTAAAGAGAGTTCAAAGAGAGACTCCTATTTAATCCAGAGGAGACAAACCTTTGGAGTGAAATACCTAAAGTACATTCAACTGTGGCTAAACCAACCAGAAATACCTCCCTTTCATTTGGGAACTCCTCTCAACTATGGGATCCTATGGACTAAAAAGCAGACCTATAACTTAAGAGATCATGTTTTGGAAGTAGTGGATAGCACTCACTAGAAAGGTAATTCGAAGATGGAGTCGGTGTAGATGAAGGGTTTTTGATCCAGAAGGTAGCGGGTAATCATGAATGCTTGGAGAATCTCATAAATGTATGAGAGAGCAGCTGAAGGAGACTCCAATCATATGAAATGAGGGAGAAAAAACAAATACAAATAGAAAGAAAAATCCTCAGCGCTCATGCTTTCTTGCATGGTTTGAGCGCTGAGGATTTTTCTTTCTATTTGTACTCAGGAGATCATGGGAAGCCATATCTACCCTGATAGAGGCTAATATTGCAGCCACATCCGTGGCCAGAGCTATGTTTCTCTTGCTCACAAGACTTGAAGACAGTCTAAAACAAAGAACCTCCAGGGAAGAGATATGCAAGGGTATCCCTTTACTTAAAAAAGTCACAGGTTTCTTGGCGGATGCATCCGTAGAATCCCTCAGGATTGCTGTAAGAAATGCAAGTTTGAATAGTGCCTCTAGTAAGGCATTATGGCTGAAAGCATGGAGAGAGGATGCAACATCCCCTTTCAGGTGAATATTTATTTGGTGACAAACTGAATAAAATCCTGGAAAAAGCGGGGAAAGGGAAGGGACTACCCAGAGAGTTTAGACCAAGAGACACTCTTCTCTCATACAGACCTAGCTACCCGCAGAGACAAACCAGAGGGAAAGGAAAATCAGGCAGATAGACTTATCCTAAGGGAAGGAAAGGTAAAACCCTTCCATTACCATTCCTGCTCCAAATATCCTCTGAAGTCAAACAGCCAGTGGGAGGCAGATGGCTCCTATACTATGGGAAATGGACACTTTCTGATAATGCATGGGTACTGCGAATAATCCAGCAGGTTTATAGGATAGAATTTTACTCACTACCACCTGGGAAATTTGGGATTACAACTAATCAGTACATAAATTTCCAGCAAAAATTACGACAAAGGGTGAAGGACCTTTTACGGATAGGTGCAATAATGCCAGTTCCTTTTTTAGTGAAAAGGGAAAAGATTACTATTCAAAAATTTTTATAGTTATCAAGCTAAACGGGTCCTCCAGAATAATAATAAATCTTAAGTCTCAATAATAGGAAATTTTAAAATGGAAACCAATGAATCTACTATACCTCTGATAAAGCAGAACAGCCTCTCATGTACCTTGGATTTAAAGGATGCAAACTACCATATACCAGTCCATCAAACTTACCAAAAATACATTAGGTTTGCTCTTCAAATGGACACAGACATTTACCATTTTCAGTTTGTCTGCCTTTTGGTCTGGCGTGCCCTGCATTTATTTTCCAAAATACTGATAGAGCCAATAGCTCACATCAGGGGTTAATATTGTCCCATACCTGGATGATCTGTTAATTATTGCAGATGATAAACCTACCATGTCAACTGATCTGACCCAGATGATAGAACTTTTGTCAGGTCTGGGGTGGATAATAAATTACAAAAAATCAAGTCCAACCCCGGACACTAAAAAAAGTATTCCTTGGGGTACTGTTGGATACAGGTTCAGGCTCATCATCCCTTCCGCAGGAAAAAAAGAAGCAGATGATGGAGTTGGTTAAGAGATTTAAAAATAAAAGCTTTTTACCTATTAGATAAGCAATGCAAATTCTGGGGGAAATGACTGCGTGCATAACCATGGTGCCATGGGCTCTAGCACATTCTAGGCCCCTCCAAAGGGAGGTTCTGTCCAAGTGGGATGGATATCCCTAGATAAAAATATTAAGTTATGCCCACTAACTAAGAGGTCATTGACCTGGTGGACTCTATCCAATAACCTGAGCAAGGAATTACAGGGGCACGAGCATCCTTTTGCTTTTGATAACCACCGATGCAAGTAAATCAGGTTGGGGGTCTCAAGTAGGACAAACAATTTTTCAGCATGTCTGAATATATTCTGATAATACGACAACTGTCTCCTTTGTTCGTTATCAGGGAGAGACCAGGCACCGACACCTACAGAAGCTGACAAAGAACTTTTTTTTTTTTCTGGCCAGAGGACAATCTTCAGTCCATAACGGCGGTCTATCTCAGCAGGCAGGAACTCGACCCGGGGGAGTGGTCTCAATACTGAGGTGTTCAACCAGCTAGTAGCCCAGTGGGGAAAACCACAGATGGATCTGTTTGCCTCCCTGGAAATACCAGCAGGACAACTCAGAGGGTTGGATGCATTAGCTCAAAGATGGGAACTGTCACTGGCTTATGCTTTTCCTGCCCTACCTCTGATAGCTCGGGCTCTTCAAAAAAAATCAGAGGCAGCAGAATAAAGCTCATATTTATCGCTCCACAGTGGCGCAAAAGGTCGTGGTATCCTGATTCTGAGTCTGGCAGTTCAGGGCCCGATTCGTCTACTATGCAGAGAGGATCTGCTCATGCAGGGCCCAGTAAACTGCTCTAACATTCGCCAGTTACAACTGACGGCCTGGTTACTGAGGGGGAGGGATTAGGAAACCAGGGGCTATCGGGGGCAGTTGTGGATACTCGTATGGCTAGTAGGAAAAAGGTAGCATCTAAAATTTATGCCACATTGGCTAAAAGACTTATTAGTACAGTGTTCCCCAAAAATAAAACATCCCCTGAAAATGAGACCTAGTAGAGGTTTTGCTGAAGTGCTAAATATAAAGCCTGCCACAAAAGTAAGACCTAGCTCTGTCCCTGCTGTTTGAGTCTGCTGTGATGAGCTCCCCCTGGTGGCCAGAAGCTGCAATACGGTCCCTGCTGTACACGTGGTCCAGGAACTGCTGTGGGTGATCGTTACAGTCTCCAGACAGTGTGTGGGAGCCAGGAATTTTACAGCCCTTATTTTTTGTGGCCCTGTATGTGAGTCAGGCAACCAGTGTGTCACTTTGATTCTTTAGGGGGTGATTGTTACAGTATCCAGACACTGTGTACATGGAAATAATAGTAGTAACAAGAAATTCTTGATAGGATTCACAGTTTGTCTGGTTATGCTGGTTTGTGATGACAACTACTGTACAGTATATAATCATTCTTTTTGTTCAACAATAAATGTGAATTCTTCATGGAAAAAAATGCATCCCCTGAAAATAAGACCTAGCGCATCTTTGGGAGCAAAAATTAATATGACACTGTCTTATTTTCAAGGAAACAGGATAGTAGTGAAAATATGGATTTTGAGAACCCAAATTATAACAAAATACTGGAGTTTCTACAAAAGGGACTAGAATACTGAGAGTACACGTGGCAGCTCTTAGTGCCTTTTTTGACACCCACTTTGTAGAACGTAAGTGGGTTAAAAGTTTTGGGTTTTTTTGTTTTTTTTTTAAAAAGGGGCTGAAGGGAAAAAAAACATTCATCAGGAAAATAGACCCTCCTTGGGTACCTAAATACAATCCTAGATAGTATTTGTAATACCCCTTTTGAAACCATTGATGAAATAACTCTAAAAAGACAGTCTACCTTATGACAATCACCACTGCTAGGACTGCCCTACTGTGTAAAGAACAATTTCTTAAACTTTTTTAGAGGACCATATAATTTTAACAATAACCCTCTTTTGATCCTAGAATTGTATCATCTTTTTATAGAGAGCAAGAGATTATATTACCCTCTTTCTGTCAAAACTTTAAAAACCGTAAGGAGGAAATGCTACATAACCTGGATGTTAGACGAACTGTGATGAGCTATATGTGTATATAGGTATAGATATCACAATCCTTTAGGAGATCTGAGAGTCTTTTTATTCAATTTCGGGGCCAAAACAAGGGGAAGGTGGCCACCAAAAATGCTATTGCTAGGTGGATCAAGATGTGCAACAGAGAGGCTTGTATATTTAAGAACTTGAGCCCCCCCAGAGGGGATTAAAGCCCATTCCACTAGGTCTCTTGCGTTTTCATTGGCTGAGAGGGCTGAATGCTCGAGGGAGCAGATATGTAGAGCGGCCACATGGACTAGTCTCCACACTTTTTCTAAACATTATCGTTAAGACTTAGTCTGGTAAGGATACGGCTTTCGGGAGAAAAGCCCTGTAGGTTGTGATCCCTCCCTAAACCGGTTTCCAATCTGCCATTACCTCCAGAAGTTCTGTCAGGATAGACTAAATGGAAAATACAGAATTGGTCTTACCCACTAATTCCTTTTCCGTGAGTCCATCATGGTGATAGAAGAAGGGGCAGAGGAGGCCAGAGAATGAGAACAAGAGGAAGAGGCAGAGGTAATAGTACCGAGAGTCATTTTTTAGGGCAACCCATTACCCACTATATGACACGGAACCGGGGCTTGATGGGAATGCCATCATACCATCAGACTTAGTTACGTCCCCAATGCCTGTCGGGGATGATGCTGAGAGTGTCGCTGCTCGAACCACTAATGAGAATGAGTTACAAGTCATAAATCTGTCATCCAGGAATTTGACAAGGCAAGAAGAATCTGTAATTAAGAAAGGTTTATCGTTCATCCCCACGAGCAAATTTTGTTTGTTTGAATGGACAAAAGACATCGCACTATTTTTGAGGAAATTGCGATGGAAGAAACATTTTGCCATTCGTGACCGAAAAAAATGCACAGAGCTAGGTCTGGACCATCAGGACCTGGAAGCCATTTTAGCCTTGGAAGCCCTGGAGAACGAGAACATGAGAGATCCTAGCAAGGGCCCATTCACCAATTTGAAACCAAAAAATACGAGCTTACCCCCGTCTGCGGATTCTCCGTATATAGAGATCTTTGAAACTATGGTGACTGAGGATCTTGAGAGGCTGTCCAAAGAGAAGAAATTTAAGCATCAAAACCTTACCTTTGGCGAAAAAATGGCTCTCCAAAAGCTTGAGAAGGATGAAACTATAATTATTAAGCCCTCTGATAAGGGGGGCAATATAGTATTGATGGACCGTGATGCCTATAGGGCAATGTGCCTCCGGATATTATTGGATAAATCCAACTATCAGATACTGAAGGAGGACCCTACTGACACCTTTCTTATTGAGCTCAGAAATATCTTGATGCAAGCAAAAATGGATGACTTGATTGATGACAAAGAATTTCAATATTTATTCTCGCCTACACCTCAAATAGCGACATTCTACGGTTTACCTAAGATCCATAAAGGTCTGACTCCGGTAAAAGGCCGGCCTATTGTAGCAGGCAATGAGAGCTTGACTCAAGGAATTAGTACGTACCTAGACGTTGCATTAAGACCATTTGTTGAATCACTACCGGCTTATATTAAGGACACAACGGATGTCCTCAAAAAATTGGAGGACATTGTCCTATCCCCGAATACGAAACTGGCAAGCCTCGATGTTGAGGCCTTGTACAGTTCGATACCTCATAGTGGGGGACTTAAAGCCGTAGAATATTACCTGAACCAGAAGGGCACACATTTGAAACAACACAACAATTTGTTAATGACTTTGTTGTCCTTTGTTCTCACGAAAAATTACTTCCTCTTCGAGGGGAGGTACTTCCACCAGCTCAGGGGCACGGCTATGGGGAGCCCGTGTGCCCCCAGCTATGCCAATCTGTACCTGGGCTGGTGGGAGGAGACCACCGTGTTTAGTGAGAACAATGAAAATTGGACCCCATTTATCGATCTTTGGGTCCGATTTATTGACGATGTGCTCATCCTCTGGACAGGTGAAATTGATGACTTTCATAGGTTCGTCAATAATTTGAACACCAATGATCTAGGACTGTACTTCACGGCCGAAATTGACCCTTCTAAAATTACATTCTTGGACCTCGCCATAACCAAGATGCCTAACGGATCTTTGCAAACATCTATATTTCGAAAAGCGACAGCAACCAACACTCTTTTACACTGGGAGAGTCATCATCCTACCTCCCTTAAATGCGGCATACCAAAGGGACAGTTAATTCGCACGCGGCGTAACTGTTCCTCTGACAACGACTTCGTGACTAAATCCCGTGAGATGAGTCAAAGGTTCACCAATCGAGGCTATCCTGCGGAGGTAGTAGAAAAAGCCAACATCTACACTAAGAGTCTAAAACGGGAAGACTGTCTGAGACCAAGAAAGAAAGTTGATGGTGATGCAAAGATCCGTATTATTGGTACTTATGACGATCAGTCTAATGAAGTCAGACAGATTTTGAACAAATACTGGCATATACTGTGCAAAGACTCAGACATTGTGGAACATCTCCCGAATAAACCCCTGATCACCTACAAACGGGGACGCAATCTGAGGGATCGATTAGTCCATAGCCACTTTTCTGTACAGACATCTACAAAGACATGGCTTGGTTCTGATCTCCCTAAAGGTACATTCAGGTGCACAGGATGTAAGGCATGCAAGTACATAAAACGGGGTGGTAACTTTTCTAGCTCTGTAACGGGCATGACATACCAAATAAAGGACTTTATAAACTGCAGGTCCAGTGGTGTTATATACAAGGCTACCTGTCCGTGCCCACTAGACTACGTAGGCAAAACCATCCGCCAATTACGTAGACGTGTACTTGAACATATTGGGAATGTCAATCGGGGAGATAAGACAAGTCTGGCTGAACATGTGCGGGATGTACATAATAATAACCCAGATTGCATCCAGTTTCAGGGAGTTGAGATCATCAGGCCGAATGGAAGAAGAGGCAACATAGATAAAATGTTGCTACAAAAGGAGACCCGGTGGATTCACCGATTGGACTGTTGTAGTCCGAAGGGTCTAAATGATCAGTTATCATTCACCGCATTTATATAATTGCACCATGGCATAAGGTGGATATGTGTAAAGGTGGGTTTATTGTCATAACTGACATGGTTTATGAGAGTTTTGTTAGTGGTGTAGTAATCCAATATAATATCATATATACCCATAACATAGTGGTTTTATTACCAAGAGGTCGTTGCACTAACAGAATGTCTGAGATACATTTGTTCTACGTCCTGAATTTACTCCACCATGCTGGTAGTAACTGAATTTATTACTACCTACACACTGTGATACCTACCTTCTCCTATGCACTATTGTATGCCTCTGATAAGTTTAAATACTGCAGACATGGGTCTCATACAGTTATACTTACCTTCTCCAATGCACTAGTATATGCCTCTGATATGTTTAAATACTGCAGACATGGGTCTTATACAGTTATACTTACCTTCTCTAATGCACTAGTATATGCCTCTGATATGTTTAAATACTGCAGACGTGGGTCTTATACAGCTGATTTATTCATTTCCTACTGTCACATTTATTTTACACCTTAATACTTATCATCCTGTAAGGGGCTTGAATGCACCTCGCTACCCCCTGTACACGACGTGCGCTGGATCTGCATAAGTGTCCTGATGCCGCTGCGTCTTCTGCCTCTGTGGTTGGCGTTGGTTGGCATCATCGAGCGCTGTGTGGCTCTGCGCATGCGTGGGACCTCCGCTATCGCGAGATCCCGGTTAGACAAGTGTCGGGTGAGGAATTGTAGCAGATTGGCTGAGCGAGGACGAGCCCCCACACAGGGGGGTGTGGCTTGGTCCTTTTAAGCCCTGTCATCGGGCTACGGACCATCGCTGCTCATTTCTATACAGCCGGTCAGGCTGTTCACATCGCTACCCGTTAACACAGCTGATCTAATAGCGCAGTCTTATACATCAATGACTGCCTCTACACTTAGCTGAATTTGTTATGCAATCTCTTCATCTTGAGATTGCATTTGAGTAGACCATCCTGATGATACAGCCTATTTGTTATAGGTCTGTTGAAACGCGTTGATGGTATTTCTATCAGAATAGGGTCACTTTACCACTGTGCTACTTAGTGGGTAAAACAGTTGACTAATAGACCAAGCGTCAGGTGGTTTTTTGGACTTAGTACCATTAGTCCTGCCTCTGACACTGGCTCTGTTTGTGCTATCCATACGGGTCCCAGTACTACATAGTAGACCAATTATTAGGCATTCCTTTGTGGACTATAAATCAGTCCTGCCTTCTTTATTGGGTCTTCTTGCAGTCACTTATAACCTGCATATAGTTGGTTCTTTTTAAACCACTGTAGCAAGTTATAAATAGTCAGTGCCTCTTCAATAAAACCAATAAAAACGAAATAAGAAGAAGCACTCAGCAGCAGCTATGGTGCACTTACACTGATAGCAGTATATCTCAGCTATCAAGGTTACACCATATTTAGCTATACCTTGGACAGCTGACTTTTTTGTCTGCATCATCCAATGATAATTGTGCTTGCTATATTCACTAGAAGTTTCTATCCATTAGTATATCATAAGGGATATCCATCATTCGTTTTTGCCCTTGATATTGAGACATAATTGTCAGTACGACGATACGGTGTTATGAGTACAATCATGTGTATCAAAGCCTTGTGTATGGTATATTGACCACGAATCTCTACCACCGGTTCACTACAAGGGGCACACATCTCCTGTTCTTGTCCTTTATACTGTGGCACCAGTATTTGAACGGAGAGATGGTGATATGAGCACTATTATCTCTACTGGAGCATATACACTGGTGTCTATCTTTTGTTGTATATAGCTCAAGACATTTAATAAGAATACACTATATAGTGGTTCTATCCATTACAAATGCCCAAGGTATCACGCCACACGTCAGGTGCCGACTGACCGTGACAGGCACGTTACTTACAAAGGATTGATCACGCCCTTTTAGATATATAAAAATATTTCATTTTAATTTTCACTAATAAAGGTTAAATTTTATTTATTGTTTAGTGGTTCCCTCGGTGATCCATTTATTCCTTTAGGGAATTCATTCTGTCTCGGTGACGAATCCATCATGACAGCACACTTTTCCCACCTGCTATGAATTTTATTTTCCTGATGTAACGATATTTTATATAACACTAGCTTACCCGTCGCGCGTTGCTGCACAGACAGACATACATTCATTCGTTTTTATATATCTAGATAACCAATCACAGCACAGCTTTCATGTTACCTCAGTGGTATAATATATAACAACCAATCACAGCGCAGCTTTCATGTTACCTTAGCAGTATAAAATATAACAACCAATCAGAGCGCAGCTTTCATGTTACCTCAGCAGTAAGAGAAATAACCAATCACAGCGCAACTTTTATTCTGCCTCAGCAATATAAAAAATAGCAACCAATCACAGCGCAGCTTTCATGTTACCTCTGCGGTATTATATATAGCAACCAATCACAGCGCAGCTTTCATGTTACCTCAGTGGTATAATATATAACAACGAATCGCAGCACAGCTTTCATGCAACCTCAGTAGTATAAGAAGTAGCCACCAATCACAGCGCAGCTTTCATGTTACCTCAGCAGTATAAGAAATAGCAACCAATCACAGCACAGCTTTCTTGTTACCTTAGCATTCACAATATCCAGCAATTGTCTTGCGAAATGTTCGGCGGATGCATCATTTTGTAGTTGAACACTCATCCCGTTGCTCGTAATGCCTTTTGCTTTCGTGCTTGAGATGGAAATCAAACGATCTTTGTCTGGGGGGCATAACTGTCGACGATGCTCGTACGCGCGCCACCTATCGTAGGATAGTTGTACTATGCCTATAATCTTCCCAGGAGTGTACTCAGCAACTTCCCAAAGTCTCATGGCAATTGGATGAATGGTGTAGTAATGCATAAAGGACAGACAGACAGACATTCATTTATATATATCAGGAAGTGAGAGAATTAGATTCCGTACGTAAAATTTGGACGCTAATTGTTTTGCGCTTAGAATTGAATAATCGTCTTGGGACCCATTAACTTTTCCTATTTATAGCATAATCAATGCCCGTGCCAAATTTCAAGTTTCTATGTGAGAAAATGACATTCCGTACGTAAAATTTGGACGCTAATTCTTTTGCGCATAGAATTGAATAATCGAGTTGGGACCCATTAGCTTTTCCTATTTATGACATATTCAATGCCCGTGTCAAATTTCAAGTTTCTAGTGACCAGACAACATGTGGTCAAAGGAACTCTCAATTGAGGTGAAGCAGAACATCCTGAGGCTGAAAAAAAAGAAAAAATCCATCAGAGAGATAGCAGACATGCTTGGAGTAGCAAAATCAACAGTTGGGTACATTCTGAGAAAAAAGGAATTCACTGGTGAGCTTGGGAACTCAAAAAGGCCTGGGCGTCCACGGAAGACAACGGTGGTGGATGATCGCCGCATACTTTCTGTGGTGAAGAAGAACCCGTTCACAACATCAACTGAAGTCCAGAACACTCTCAGGGAAGTAGGTGTATCTGTCTCTAAGTCAACAGTAAAGAGAAGACTCCATGAAAGTAAATACAAAGGGTTCACATCTAGATGCAAACCATTCATCAATTCCAAAAATAGACAGGCCAGAGTTAAATTTGCCGAAAAACACCTCAAGAAGCCAGCCCAGTTCTGGAAAAGTATTCTATGGACAGATGAGACCAAGATCAACCTGTACCAGAATGATGGGAAGAAAAAAGTTTGGAGAAGAAAGGGAACGGCACATGATCCAAGGCACACCACATCCTCTGTAAAACATGGTGGAGGCAACGTGATGGCATGGGCATGCATGGCTTTCAATGGCACTGGGTCACTTGTGTTTATTGATGACATAACAGCAGACAAGAGTAGCCGGATGAATTCTGAAGTGTACCGGGATATACTTTCAGCCCAGATTCAGCCAAATGCTGCAAAGTCGATCGGACGGCGCTTCACAGTACAGATGGACAATGACCCCAAGCATACAGCCAAAGCTACCCAGGAGTTCATGAGTGCAAAAAAGTGGAACATTCTGCAATGGCCAAGTCAATCACCAGATCTTAACCCAATTGAGCATGCATTTCACTTGCTCAAATCCAGACTTCAGACGGAAAGACACACAAACAAGCAAGACCTGAAGGCTGCGGCTGTAAAGGCCTGGCAAAGCATTAAGAAGGAGGAAACCCAGCGTTTGCTGATGTCCATGGGTTCCAGACTTAAAGGGGTTGTCCCGCGGCAGCAAGTGGGTCTATACACTTCTGTATGGCCATATTAATGCACTTTGTAATGTACATTGTGCATTAATTATGAGCCATACAGAAGTTATAAGAAGTTTTTCACTTACCTGCTCCGTTGCTAGCGTCCTCGTTTCCATGGAGCCGACTAATTTTCGGCGTCTAATGGCCAAATTAGCCGCGCTTGCGCAGTCCGGGTCTTCTTCTTTTCTCAATGGGGCCGCTCGTGCAGGATGCCGGCTCCGTGTAGCTCCGCCCCGTCACGTGCCGATTCCAGCCAATCAGGAGGCTGGAATCGGCAATGGACCGCACAGAAGCCCTGTGGTCCACCGAGTGAGAAGATACCGGCGGCCATCTTCAACCGGTAAGTAAGAAGTCACCGGAGCGCGGGGATTCAGGTAAGCGCTGTGCGTTTTGTTTTTTTTTAAGTCCCTGCATCGGGGTTGTCTCGCGCCGAACGGGGGGGGGTTGAAAAAAAAAAAAACCCGTTTCGGCGCGGGACAACCCCTTTAAGGCAGTGATTGCCTCCAAAGGATTCGCAACAAAATATTGAAAAAAAAATATTGTTTGGGTTATGTTTATTTGTCCAATTACTTTTGAGCTCCTAAAATGTGGAGTGTTTGTAAAGAAATGTGTACAATTCCTACATTTTCTATCAGATATTTTTGTTCAACCCTTTAAATTAAATGTTACAATCTGCACTTGAATTCTGTTGTAGAGGCTTCATTTCAAATCCAATGCGGTGGCATGCAGAGCCCAACTCGCGAAAATTGTGTTACTGTCCAAATATTTCTGGCCCTAACTGTAGACTAATAAAATTATTTTGAGGAACAAAGGCTGTCGTAGTAATTTTTTTAAAATTTTTTTTATTTTTTTTAAATCATTACATTTTTTATTGAGGATAAGAAAAAGGTACATAGTCTTAAGAGTAATCATTATACAGACATGAGTTCCAAACGACTTGGTATATGAGATCAGTCAAACATTACATTTACATCCTCAACGTTTTCAAAATTTTTTTCAAGAAGTCTAGCAACTAAAGGCATGTCTATTTTATATCTAAGAAATGTAGGTGCTTACAACGATCTATTATCTTTAGAACAAAATCCTGTTGAGGTTTGAATCTAACTAAAAAATAACAGTTAACCCCTTGAGTGGCACGCCCGGAAATTTTCCGGGACGAGCTCCACTGCTCATAATGACATAGCCCGGAAGATTTCCGGGCTATGTATCACTATGGGAGCTGCAGAGCACAATGCTACAAGCTGTGGCACTGTGCTCTGCCTGCACAGACCCACACAGAGCAGTGCAAGGGCTTTGAAAAACCAGCAGAAGATATTGCCGATATGTCGGCAACCTCCTGCTTTGTTTACAGGTTGCCATAGAGACCATCGGCTTGTCAGAAGCAAGCCGATGGTCTCTGTGGCAGGGAGAGCTTGGTGCTTGGCTGTGAGAGGACAGCTAGGTACCAGCTCTTACAGCAGAGATCAGAGAAAACCTCCGATCTCTGCTGTGTTAACCCTTTACATGCTGCAGTCTATGTGACTGCAGCATGTAAAGGGCTGTCACTGCAGCATGTAAAGGGCTGTCACCATCGGACCCCTGGAATGTGATCAGGAGTCCTGATGGGTCCCTGTGGAAGTCGTCCCCTAAAGGGACAAAAAAAAAAGGTAAAAAATTATAAAAAAAAATAATAAACACTTGTCTCCCTTTACTTTGTAAAAAATCAAAAATACAATCACACATGTGGTATCCATGTGTCGTAATGACCCAGAGAAGGAAGTTAATACATTATTTAACCCCTTAATGATATGGCCCCTTTTTTTCGTTTTTCCCCATTTCTTTTTTTCCTCCCCCCTGTTTAAAAAAAATCACAACTTGTCCCGCAAAAAACAAGCCCTTATATGGCCATGTCAATGGAAAAATGAAAAAGTTATGGCTCTTGAGACGCAACTGCAAAATTAGTTGAAATTCAATGATTAGACCATTTTAAAAAACCTGCCCTGGTGGGCATGACAGGGTGGTAGGAAACCCGCCACTCAAGGGGTTAAACTTGGCATCGCAATGTATATATTTGCTGTAAAGTTATGTAAGTTCCCTCCACGCGCTCCACATCTCCTCATGTTTCGCCAAAGCGTTATCTCTAAATGCCAACCATCTCTCAAACACTTTCTGTTCTGCCATACGGTCTTTGAATTCTGAAAGGCGGGGGATCAGGTCCCCTCCAATGCTTTGCAATTAAAGTTTTTGCAGTCATCAAAGCATGTCCAACTAGGTATCTGGTTGGGAGAGTGTATTTATCTAGGTCCACTAGCAATAGAATATGTTTTGCCTCTCTTTGTATATGGACTTGTAGAGTTTTGTCCACAAGGGTTAGTACATCGTACCAGAAGTTTCGTAATTTAGGACATGACCAGAATATGTGTGAGAGAGAGCCCCTGCAACCACATCCCCTCCAACACAGACCATCTCCCCTACGGAATCTATGAAATAACATTACGGGGGTAAAGTACCATCTCATGTTAATTTTCACCTGTACTTCTAGTATTCCCAGTCCCTTGGTTGATTTTCCTGCTAGCCTATAGGCTTTGTACCACGCTTCAGTGGAAATAACCGTCCCCAATTCCTTTTCCCAGTTTAAAGGGGTTGTCCCGCGCCGAAACGGGTTTTTTTTTTTCAAACCCCCCCCCCCCCCCCCCCCCCCGTTCGGCGCGAGACAACCCCGATGCAGGGACTGAAAAAAAGAACAGCACAGCGCTTACCTGAATCCCCGCGCTCCGGTGACTTCTATACTTACCGGTGAAGATGGCCTCCGGGATCCTCTTCCTCCGTGGACCGCAGCTCTTCTGTGCGGTCCATTGCCGATTCCAGCCTCCTGATTGGCTGGAATCGGCACGTGACGGGGCGGAGCTACACGGAGCCCCATAGAGAACAGGAGAAGACCTGGACTGCGCAAGCGCGTCTAATTTGGCCATTAGGCCATTTTAGACGGCGAAAATTAGACGGCAACCATGGAGACGAGGACGCCAGCAGCGGAGCAGGTAAGTGAAAAACTTCTTATAACTTCTGTATGGCTCATAATTAATGCACAATGTACATTACAAAGTGCATTAATATGGCCATACAGAAGTGTATAGACCCACTTGCTGCCGCGGGACAACCCCTTTAACATCTGGGCTCTCTTTGATAAATTGTTACCTGTCAAGGTATCATAAAAGGTCCTAGTGTCGGATTTTCCCAAATTGGGTTTTAAGGTAATTCTATTGATAATGTCTAGAGGTAACTATTTCGTGTATTTAAGATTTATTTAGGAAATGTGTGATCCTAGAATATTTGTAGAAGTCTTGTTGATGAGGATTGTATGTGATAGCAAGATCTTTAAAGGGTTTGGTTACATTTCCCGACATCAGGTCAGATATATTTTGCATGCCCCCTTCCATTCTTTTAAATCTAAGTCGGGTATAAATACGTTCAGTGTTTCAAGAGGGAGAGAAGGGGATTTGAGGGTTTCACATGTAGCGACCTTTTGAGTTAGATCTTTCCAAACCTCGAGTGTTGCTGTCGTGGTAGGGGACAGAGAATCTGTTTATTTTTAAGTTTGCGCGATCTGCCATAGCTTCCAATGACGCTGCGAAAAGAAGTGGTTTGCAAGAAGGGAGTCTGGCAAGACTGCTTTCCATGCGCGCCCAACCTAGTTGTTTTTTTTTGGTGGATCATACACCTAGCTTGATTCAGAAGAGACGCTTTGAAATATTTTTCTATGTTGGGGATGTCTGCTCCTCCTTTAGAGCGACGCATGGCTAATATGGATAATGCCAGGCGGGGTCTTTTACCTCCCCACACAAAATCTGATATTTGTTTTTGAAATTTGGACAGCGTAGTTCTTGAAATACAAATCGGCAGGACTCTAAAGAAATATAGGACTTTAGGTAGGATTTTCATTTTGTAAGTCATTATTCTACCGTACCACGTGAGGTTCAGCCCGACTAGTCGGTCAATCTCCCTCCGTGTGGATTCCAGCAATGGGGTGTAGTTGATCCTTTCCAAGTCACTAATTTTGGGCGACAAAGAAATTCCCAAATATGGCAGGTCTCCATCTCTCCACTCAAAGGGAAACTCTCTTTTAATTCTTTTAGGTCTCTTGAGACATTTATTCCCAAAATCATGGATTTGTTGACATTAAGTTTGTACTGCGAAATATTGCTAAAGGATTGTAAGATTTGTTGGGCTGCTCTTAGGGAATTTAATGGTTGAGCCAGAGTAAGAATAATATCATCAGCAAAGAGGCCAATCCTGTGCTGACGGAAGTTTAAGGGTATTCCTTTTAGCTTGGGTGACGACCTAATAGCTTCGGCCAGTGGTTCTATTGTGAGAACGTATAAAATGGGGGAAAGGGGGCAGCCCTGTCTCGTGCCATTCGTTATTTTGAAGGGCTCCGAGAGTGTTCTGTCTACTAACGTTTTTGCTGATGGTGTAGAATACAGGGCCCTAGTGGCGCGCAACACTCCCTCTCCTAAGCCAAATTTTGCCAGCATTTTAAATGCATCCCAGTGAACGCGGTCGAAAGCCTTTTCGGCATCCAGTGCTAGCATGACCGCTGGAGATTGAGATAATTTCAAGGAGTGTAAGAGGTTAATAATCCTACGCGTGCTGTCTGAGGCTTGCCTTCCTTTTACAAAGCCGACCTGGTCGGAATGGATTATCTCGGGGAGAATTTTGAGAAGTCTAAGCGCCAGGGTTTTGGAGAATATTTTTACGTCTGTATTTAGTAATGAAATCGGCGTAAAATTTGATAGGTCGTCCGGGGTCTTTCCCTGTTTGGGCAGAACTACAATGGTAGCTGGGAGTGCCTCCTCTGGGAAAGAGCCGCGTTGCATAGCTGTGTTGAAATTTTTTACCAGAAATGGAGATATTGGTTCTAAAAATAGTTTATAAAATTCGGTTGAAAACCCATCGGGTCCCGGGGCTATTTGATTTTTCATCGTTGAGATTGTGTCAATGACTTCCGGAATTGACATCTTTGTCTAATACTGCTGCTTGAGATTTATTTATTTTAGGGAGATTTAGTTTATTCAAAAATTCATCGATCGCACTGCTATTGGGTTGCTCTAGGTGGGGGTCGCTTTTTAAATTATACAATTCGCTATAATAGGAGCGGAATTTGTCTGCAATCTGCTTCGGGTGTGTGACCTTTAAACTCTGTTTTTTGAACTCCACACGAAGGGGATACTGGCCCTGGTTGTCTTTCTTTTCACCAAGTTAGCCATCTATTTTGACGGTTTGTTTAGTGAGGAGTATGTTAGCTCGGTGGGCTGTAACTTCCCTATCGAAGTCATTTTGTAGTATTTTTCGGAGCTGTAGCCTCGCCTTAAATAGTTTGAGTGGGCAAAGAGGAATTCGTTTGTAATTCCTTTTCTAGGAGTTGGATATCGGCCATCAGGGATTCTGTTTTTTTGAGTTTTGCTTTTTTATATCTGGCGCCTAGTTTTATAAGGACCCCTCTCATGTAAGCCTTATGGGCGTTCCAGAGAGTAGCAGGGTCCAAGCCCGGGGTATCGTTCAATGCGAAAAACTCCTCCACATTCTTTTGTATTTCCTTCTTGTATTCGGGGATTCTCATTAAATAAGTGTTGTTCCTCCACATTCTAGCTTTCTGTCGGAAGCTGCCCAGGGCCAACGACGTCAATATCGGGGCATGATCCGACCACGTGGCCGTGCCTATCTCTGCTTTCGTCACTGAGGTTATTAGTTGCTTGTCTACCAAACACAGATCAATACGAGAAAATGTTCTATGTCTAGAGGAGTAGAACGTGTACTCCCTTGCTGAGGCGTTGAGGCAACGGAAGGTGTCAAAAAGTGCCACTCTACACAGCCATTGATTAAGAAAAACTCCCCTCCTCGTGAGAGGCTGGGTGGTGTCCACAGATCTATCTGGCGCTAAATTAAAATCACCACAGAGGACCAGCGGGCCCCTCGCCACCCGGGATATTTTTTTCATGAGCCCATTTAAGAAATGTATTTGTTTTTTTGTTGGGTCATAGATATTTATTAATGTGATCGGTGATTCTCTCAAAACACCCACTAGGATTATGTAACGGCCCTTAGGGTCACATTTTTTTTTTTCAATAGTAAATGGTGTGGAGTCGTTAAATGCAATCATTACCCCTGCCTGTTTCTTAGGAGCACAGGCGAATATGGTTTGGGGGAATTTCCTGTGGGACATGCGGGCGCTGTCTGTGTCTAAAAGGTGTGTCTCTTGGATACATACAATATCCACGTTTCTGCGAAGTGCCTCTTTCCAGACGGAACCTCTCTTGTGAGGAGAGTTCACACCGTTGGCTTTTATTGACATTATTCTCGTAGCCATTTTCTTGGTATCGGCGATTTGGAGCTAGGAGCTGGAGAACTGGAATATTGAGCGATGCCTGTCAAAACAAAACTATACAAAAAACACATTTTGGTTATGCAAAAGAATGAAAACATGTAGAGTAGTGAACCATATAGCAGAGTCACACTGCAGAATAAAAAAAAACAGCATGACAATCTGAGAATATAGCAAGCAAATGCTTGCGGATTCGTGTGGGGTGTAAAAGTTTGCAGGAGTGTGTTTGCAACACTCAAACCTGCGGTTCCGTGTAACGGCAGGACTTAGATATTGTAAATTCACGCTGCATGCAGGTTGTTTTGTTCTATCATCCTCTAGTTAGGTCGAGTACTTAGGACTTTCTTTCACGGGTTTTCCCAGGACCTGTTTCAGCTCAGGCAGGGGCAGGGTCTTTCATCTTTATACCCCAAGATTTTAAAGTGTCCTTTGCTGATGCAGGGTCCTGGAGGACATGTAGTGAGTTCTCTTTTGTAGCAATAATCTTTGTGGGGAAACCCCATCTGTAAGGTATATTCGCCTCTCTCAGGGCTAAAGTTACGCTTGCAAAGTTGTGTCTCGCCTCCATAGTAGCCTGAGAGAGGTCAAGGAAGAGCCGGATGTCAGAATAGGGGCTCGGCAGTGATTTCATTTTCCTCGCTGCGTTCATAAGTGCTTCTTTGGTACTGGAGTGGTGAATATGCACTATAATATCCCTAGGGCTATTCTCTTTTAGGAATTTTGGAAGTGGAAGCCTGTGAGCCCTATCAATTTTGAGTTCATGTTCAGGGATATTGGGAAGGATTTTTTTTGATAAGGCGAATGGCGTAGTCAGCAATTTCACTGTTGGAGACCTTCTCAGGGACGCCACGGATTTTAACGTTATTACGTCTATTCCTGTCTTCCAGGTCAGTTATCTTATTCTGTAGTTTGGTCACTGTCCCTTCTAACTCATAATGCGCATCTATAAGATCATTTTGCTTTCGGTGGTGTTCAGCCTATTATTTACCTCCAAAACTGAGGTGTCAACATGGTGTGTTAAACTCTTCAGGTCTGCTTGAATTGTATTTCTTAGAGCCGTTATTGCCTCTTTAATATAAACTTCTGAGGCTGGTCTGTCATATGCGGAGAGGCTATCTATCCCCTTCCTTCATAGCTTGGGGTTCAGTGTTTACAGGGGCATCTCCCTCCACATCATCAGACAACCTCTGTCTAGCTGGGCTGTTAGATGCAGACTGACCTCCCTGCAGCGTCACCGCCGCCATCTTGTTTTTTGCACTGCGCCTTGTGGTGCCTCCCGACATCAGCAAGTTCTCCCCTGCTGTCTCCCTCTCCTCCTGTCCCACTTCTGCTCTCCCCTCACGGGCGCTGTCATCTTCCTCCCCACTCCTAGGTGACCGTTCAGGGGACATGTGTGGGTCTCTTACCGGACCGTCGGCTGCAGAAGCTGATGGTTCCTCCGCCGCCATTTTAGGGAGGGAGCCGCGCGGAACGAAGAATTCTTCCAGCCGCGTCGGGTTCGCTCTGGAGGCTCTTCTCCTGGACGCTGCCATAATCCTGGGGGTTTCACCTAACCGGATGGTAAGTAAAGTGTCCACTGAATGCTTTATTTAGTTGCTGAGCGTCGCTGCGGAGCCTAAGCTAGCACAGCCGTCTCGGTCTCTCCAGGCCACGTCCCCGCTGTCGTAATAATTTGAAGTCAATAGAGAAGTGTGAGGGAGGTGGCCTTTTAAACTCTTTTTTTCCTGTCCCGGAAAGGTCAAAGGGCAACCTACAGTAGTGCTGTCACGATGTACTCACGGAAAAGGAATTTTTTTTCTGTCTACCAAAATTGCCATTTGAGTTATTGTTTCTCCTCTCTTCCCTTGAAATTACCATTGAAGTGATTGTTCACATGAGAATTTTCAGGGTGGAGCAAAGAGACAGTCTTCTCATCTCCCAGAATCGATATTTGAGCGATTTGTTTTCTTCTAATTCCTTGAAATTCCCATTTCCAATTTCCCATCATTTTAAACAGAAGTAGCAATTAGGCTTATTTACATTTCAAAACTGCAGAGCTCTTATTCTTTTATTTTCTTTTTAAGATGCAAATTCTTGTTATGGCTACTTTTGATAATACTATAGGCAATTGCTCAACTCCACTAAACATTTTTGAAATGCAAAGTCATGTTACAGCTACTTTTACTGCATATAATTATATAAATTATAATTGCTCAAATAATAACCAATCTGTTTGATAATTCCCCTGGTTTTGGCTGGGATGGAAATCTACCACTGGCACCTCCGTGTCTCTTTCCTTTTTTTAATAGTCATGGCATTTGAACAGGATAGAAGAGATTTAGATGCAAATGAGTGGGGAGCAGGATGATCACGCGAGCAATGGGTGGGGTTCAACAGTGATATGGTGTGGGATACAGCCAAGGGGATTATGGGAAATAGAAGCCACATACAGGAAGTCTGTGAACAGAATGTAAACAGTGCACAGTTGATTCTTCCGGACAAGCAGCACAAAATAAAGAGGAACGGTAATGGATGGACTTAATGTAGTATTGTGTGATTTACGACTATTTTCGAAATTTGAACGCTTTAAGCCACAATACATTTTCTTAAACTAATACCTATGCTCTATTTTATAGTATTTTTTACATTTCTTTATAACCACCGCTTATATTAGCCTTCTATATGTTAATGTATCCTGGAAAATGTTTTCCTTAGTGCCTTAAAGATCCAGACTTGTATCACGTTTACTTGAAGAGTAACATTTAGATAATCGCTTTCAAAACAAGCCAAAGGAAGCCCTGTGTATTTTTTTTCCAAAGCTATTTCTGTCCCAGTGAACCTTAAGAGATGTAGAAAAAAATAGGAACATGCCTGTTTCTGATCGCCTCGTTCCACAGCTAATCCGTGTAATTCATTACTAGCGAGTCAGCATCCTATTCCCTGCAGGCTTACATGAAAGACATAGCCAAGATAGAGACGAGTCCCAATTGGCCCGCGTGACGCTGCTGCCACTCAGTGTTCTACTTCAAAGGCATAATCATTAGTTCCCACATGAGCCGCGTGAAAGCATTTCCACCGGTTACAAGACCAAAATAGAAAGCTAATGGAATTTGGGTCTGGAATCTGCTTTTTTTTCTCCTCTTGTTCTACAAAAGTTGAGCATTAAAAAAGCCAAGACATTATTGCTGAATTGTGTATTCAAATTTACCGAACAGCTCTGTAGTATTATAATTACATTTTTAATCTTGAATGGGTTCTGTTTTTTTTTTTTTTCCTTTCCTGGGATTGAAAGCAAAATATATCCGATGCAGACAATACTACATATAGATCTAAAAGGTGCAAACACCAAAGGTTCTTTTTTTTTTTTTTTTTTTTTCTTCCAAAAATTGCTTATCAGTTTCATTTGCTGTAGCTGAGCCGCTAAATCTTCATTGGCAGCCCTATTCTTGTCTCAGCAGTCAGACTGTACTGGTCGGATGTTTCAGATTGATTTGTCATGGGAAAACCGTTTTTGGCCATATTTGCACTGTACAGATTTGTTGTAGAAATATCTGCAACAATCTTATCTGAATGGCTCTTGCAGAAATACATGGGCTTACTGCTGAAACAACCTTATTCAGATTAATAGAACTGATTTCACATGAAAAGTCACACCAAAATCTGCTGCATATTTTCTGCTTCAGATTTTGATGCACATTAGAGATGAGCGAGCGTACTCGGATAAGCACTACTCGCTCGAGTAATTGGCTTTATCCGAGTATCGCTGTGCTCGGGTCTAAAGATTCGGGTGCCGGCACGGAGCGGGGAGCTGCAGGGGAGAGCGGGGAGGAACGGAGGGGAGATCTTTCTCTCCTTCTCTCCCGCCCGCTCTCCCCTGCTCCCCGCTGCGACTCACCTGTCAGCCGCAGCGGCACCCGAATCTTTAGACCCGAGCTCAGCGATACTCGGATAAAGCCAATTACTCGAGCGAGTAGTGCTTATCCGAGTACGCTCGCTCCTCTCTAATGCAGATCCATGTCAGTTGAACGTGTGGGGTATTTGCTTTGGATCTGTGCCAATATTCACCTAAAAGGGTACAAATTTTTCTACTGTGGAAACTCCACACCATTTGGTGCTGATTTTGTTTTGGATCTTAGTGCGGATCTGCAACCACATTTCACTCCTTCACTTGAATTTTAAGTTAAAGGAGTGAAGTCTGCTGCGGACCCAAACCAAAATCCTCACCAAAGGACCTTTAGGAACTATTCAAATGGGTCAGAATTGGGACGCAAGATGCACCCAAATCTGCAGCAGCAGAATACCACATCATATCCTCAAGTGTCACTGTGGTTTTTGATGTAAAATTGCAAGCAATTTTTTTAAATCCATTTTCAATTCCGCAGCAAAAATCCACAGGTAGTCTGCAGATTTTAGTGCAGAATTTACCGTGGCTTGTGGTGCGTCCTAATTCCAGCCCTTGTGAAAGGTCCATTATGCTCCCTTCCTTCCATATCGCTACATTCTATCCTCAGAAAATAGAAACAAAGATAACCTGAGAAACCCATTTTTAATGAGATGCCCCGATAGACAGGAAAATAGAGGCCCACCAGCTTATTCATGTTAAACCACATTCACATGTTGCGTATTTGTTTTCTGGACTCTGCACTAAAAGAATACAGTACAAACCATGTGAAAAGTCATAAGCAGTGAAACAATTGTGAGTGCATGCTCTGAATTGTAAATGTTGTAATCTTCTGCGGATTTGTAACAGTTGGCTGCAGATTTTGTGAGAGGTGAAATGCTCGCGTTGCATTTACTTGTGTTAGTGTTTAATTTTTTCATTTATGCTTATTCTTTATTTTTTCTTTAGCTCAAAGAATTTAGAGAGAAAATGCAGTCGTTATTTCCTGCTGTGCCTAAAAGCAGAGAGCAAATTACAGATCCTGGAGATCCTAAGGCATTTAATTGGGAAGATTTTCTGAAGTCTAAGTAATGGAACATTTCACATTCGACCAGGATCATTGTTTTGGGTTTATCTGGATGGCACATGAGCTTCTGCTATTGGTGGCTCCACAGAACATTTGACAACAGAATGGTAGCAATAAATACACCATCAAGATTCTTGCATTTTATACCTAGATGACTGGGCAAGTGATCTTATAGTGCTTTGTGCCAGTAGATGCATCAGTGGTTTGTATTGGATTGTAAAAAAAAAAATCACTGTACTTGCTGTTATGCACATTTTTGGATTGTACAGACATGTTGTATAAAAAAATAATCAAATATAAAATGTTACTTTTTTATGACCTGGACGTTGGAGACAATTTTTTTTTTTTTTTTTTGCTTCCCACCTGTCAGACTGGTATGACATTCTAAATTGTATGGGGGTTAATTCAGTAAGAACTTGTTACTTCTGCCAATGCTGTGTGATCTATTCTCTAAATGGAATGTGTTATCAGTCAATGACCTTTTGTATGTACCAAGTTTTTTATGTTAAACATATTTTATAAAGTGTGTTTTTTTCTAATTTTCAACATTGCAATCTATATTTAATATAAATCCTTACGCCCTACTGTTTACACAGTTGCCATAAAGCCCGATAATAGTTTGAAACTTCCTGTTCTGTAGAGGTCACTTTTCAGTAGTTATTTCAATATTACAGGTAGGATTACAATGAAAGGTACCAGCTATCTATAGATAACACCTATTCACAATGGGTGATGGTCACAGCTTATCTACTCCCCTCCCTGCACTTTATCCTCCACATAGGTCCCAGAGTATGTCTCCAACAATATCCACTAGAAGTCAATAAGCCGCCTTCTGTCCATTGCGTGAATAGCCTATGAATTCTGCCTTACGACATATCTCTAGATTCTGTGTACTGCAGCTCAGGGGAAATGACAGCCTACATAGTTACAGTTAGGGCCAGAAATATTTGGACAGTAACACAATTTTCGCGAGTTGGGCTCTGCATGCCACCGCATTGGATTTGAAATGAAGCCTCTACAACAGAATTCAAGTGCAGATTGTAACATTTAATTTAAAGGGTTGAACAAAAATATCTGATAGAAAATGTAGGAATTGTACACATTTCTTTACAAACACTCCACATTTTAGGAGCTCAAAAGTAATTGGACAAATAAACATAACCCAAACAATATTTTTTTTTCAATATTTTGTTGCGAATCCTTTGGAGGCAATCACTGCCTTAAGTCTGGAACCCATGGACATCACCAAACGCTGGGTTTCCTCCTTCTTAATGCTTTGCCAGGCCTTTACAGCCGCAGCCTTCAGGTCTTGCTTGTTTGTGGGTCTTTCCGTCTGAAGTCTGGATTTGAGCAAGTGAAATGCATGCTCAATTGGGTTAAGATCTGGTGATTGACTTGGCCATTGCAGAATGTTCCACTTTTTTGCACTCATGAACTCCTGGGTAGCTTTGGCTGTATGCTTGGGGTCATTGTCCATCTGTACTGTGAAGCGCTGTCCGATCAACTTTGCAGCATTTGGCTGAATCTGGGCTGAAAGTATATCCCGGTACACTTCAGAATTCATCCGGCTACTCTTGTCTGCTGTTATGTCATCAATAAACACAAGTGACCCAGTGCCATTGAAAGCCATGCATGCCCATGCCATCACGTTGCCTCCACCATGTTTTACAGAGGATGCCTTGGATCATGTGCCGTTCCCTTTCTTCTCCAAACTTTTTTCTTCCCATCATTCTGGTACAGGTTGATCTTTGTCTCATCTGTCCATAGAATACTTTTCCAGAACTGGGCTGGCTTCTTGAGGTGTTTTTCGGCAAATTTAACTCTGGCCTGTCTATTTTTGGAATTGATGAATGGTTTGCATCTAGATGTGAACCCTTTGTACAGATAGTCCCCGACTTGCGAACATTCGACTTACGAATTTCGCTAGATACGAACTATCTGTCCTGCACAGTATGATGTAATGCTATGGCATTACATCATACTGTGCAGGGACCGGACAGGCTTCTATCAAGCCTGATAGAAGCCTGTCCGGTCACATCGCGGTTGCTGGGCAGCCGGGGGCCTTCTGAAAGGCCCTAGGGCTGTCTGTGCAGAGCGCCTAGCAAACCGTACGCTTGATAGGCACTCTGCATAGGCAGCCCTGGGGCCTTTCAGGAGGTCCCCGGCTGCCTAGCAACCACACAGCGTGCCGCGATCTCATCATGGGACGCTGTACGGGCCACCTGAACGTCGGGTGCCGGCTGTTTCTTACAGCGGGCACCCGGCGGCAGCAGTTCCGACGAGCCGCGCCGCTCGTCAGAACTGTTAACACTTTAAATACCGCTGTCAGAGCGGTATTTAAAGTGTTAACAGTTCCGACAAGCGCCACGGCTCGTCGGAACTGCTGCCGCCGGGTGCCCGCTGTAAGAACAGCCGGCACCCGACGTTGTATGGAGCGGGATCCACCCGCGATCCCCTCCATACAACCATTTGTTCGACTTGCGAACAAAACGGACTTGCGAACGGGCTCCCGGAACGGAACCTGTTCGTAAGTCGGGGACTAACTGTATTTACTTTCATGGAGTCTTCTCTTTACTGTTGACTTAGAGACAGATACACCTACTTCCCTGAGAGTGTTCTGGACTTCAGTTGATGTTGTGAACGGGTTCTTCTTCACCACAGAAAATATGCGGCGATCATCCACCACCGTTGTCTTCCGTGGACGCCCAAGCCTTTTTGAGTTCCCAAGCTCACCAGTGAATTCCTTTTTTCTCAGAATGTACCCGACTGTTGATTTTGCTACTCCAAGCATGTCTGCTATCTCTCTGATGGATTTTTTCTTTTTTTTCAGCCTCAGGATGTTCTGCTTCACCTCAATTGAGAGTTCCTTTGACCGCATGTTGTCTGGTCACAGCAACAGCTTCCAAATCCAAAACCACACACCTGGAATCAACCCCAGACCTTTTAACTACTTAATTGATTACAGGTTAACGAACGAGGGAGACGCCTTCTGAGTTAATTGCAGCCCTTAGAGTCCATTGTCCAATTACTTTTGGTCCCTTGAAAAAGAGGAGGCTATGCATTACAGAGCTGTGATTCCTAAACCCTTTCTCCGATTTGGATGTGGAAACTCTCATATTGCAGCTGGGAGTGTGCACTTTCAGCCCATATTATATATATAGAATTGTATTTCTGAACATGTTTTTGTAAACAGCTAAAATAGCAAAACTTGTGTCACTGTCCAAATATTTCTGGCCCTAACTGTATGTACAGACAGAATTAAAAAAAATCTACAATCAGAAAAATTAACAGATTAGAGAAATGGAATACATTCCACTCTGTGGTGTAAGTTTGTAAAAAAAAAAAAAAAAAATCGGTGATGCAATCCCTAGGGGGTTTCCACACAAAATACTATTGCTGACCTATCCTCAGGTCCTGCTGCTCCCACCCCTGTGTAGTGCCCATTGCTTGTAACTGCAGCTCCCACTGAAATAACAAAAAAAAAAGATTAAGATCTTAATCATTCGGCAGGGAGTGGGGTTTAGAACAAATAAAGGAAGAGAGCCAGGACCAGTCCAAGGTAGTTGACTGCCAATCCAAGGACTTGTTGCTGATTTACATGTATAGCATGTGAGAGGGAAAGCCATCAATTTCATTTTACTGGCAGGCATTGAAAATAAGTATGAATGTACTCTTCAGATTGCTAACCTATTGATTTTATATGCTAAAATCGTTGTAACAGACTTCCTTTTATAATGTTTTTGTTTTATTGTATTTAAATGAATTTTAAAAATTATTTAATAAATTAAGATTTTAACTCCATGTATAATTTACTAAGATGTAATGTTCTTTTTGTTTGTGTTTTTTACACAAATATATTTTTTACCCATACATATTCTGAAGTGCTGTACACAGATTGGTTTTACATCATGGGTTTACACTTCACAGTTTAGAATCTGTTTACGCTTGAGGTTTATCCTTTCTGTCCAACGTTTTGGAATGTTTTACAGCAAAAGTAGTATTCTTCTAGTCAAGATTATCAGGAAGCTGACTAACCCCATTATAAATCAGTGGCATCAGTTAGCATTTGGGATTCTTCCAAATACCGATCCGTCATAGATAGATGGCACTGCTGCATCTTAATTCTTAAATGTAAATGATGACACAAACCTGATTTCAGACATTAGATGACTATAGGCGGAGATTCATGTTTGTTTGAATAATGGGAGGGACCTGTTTTTGACAGCCTCTTAAAGTGTTTGTACTGGATTAGAAAGACATTACTGCTTGCTTCAAGAAACGGCACTACCCCAGGTCATGGGTTGGTATTGCAGCTTAGTGTGCCACTGTTTTCGAAAGAAAATTGCCATCTTTTTCTAATCCCATATAACCCCTTTAACTCTTGCAGGAACAAAGGACTGAGCACATTGAGACCCAACATTCCCTATCCTTCTCTTCCCGAATATCTGCCATTGGTAGAGCGCCCATACAAGAACCATGCTGTGTTCAGAGTACTTTTATCTAATGTGTATAGTCGAGTTTAAGCTACAGGTTAAGTGCAGTTAAGATGGTATGCTCATGCATGGATCTGTGACCTAGCCAGTCTTTTAGACAAAAATAACAACCAAGTGTTCTTGTTATAGGAAAGGAAGAAGGTGGATCCAGGAAACTACAGGCCTGTGAGCTTGACTTCTATACTGGGAAATATCTTTGAACAAATTATTAAACAGTATGTATGCAAGTACTTGGATAAAAATGGGGTAATTAACGAGCGCCAGCATGGGTTTGTAACAAACAAGTCATGCCAGACAAATCTAATTTCCTTCTATGACTGAATCACCGACTGGGTTGATCAGGGAAATGCAGTGGATATAGTACATTTTGACTTTAGTAAAGCATTTGACAAAGTATCTCATACCATACTGATTGAAAAAATGATGAAATATGGAATTGACAAGGCAACTGTTGGGTGGATTCACAACTGGCTGAGTGATCATAAATGGCTGCACATCCAAGTGGAAGAATGTATCAAGTGGGTTCCACAAGGCTCTGTCCTAGGCCGCGTGCTCTTCAACATACTTATAAATGAGAATGTTAAGAGCGTTGTTGATTTTGAAGAGTTCCTATTGAACCTGGCTCTGCTGAAGTTCAGTGATTTTCATCGACTTATTAATCATTGATATCTGCTGTCGCAACACTAAATGTAAACAGCTGTCTCACCCATGCTGGATATGACTCTGGTAGGGAAGTATCTGTCGAGAGACTTTGGGGACTCATTTAAGTGCATGGCAATTGCTTGCTTCAATTCCCCGGGTCCAGAAATGTCTCTGATTCTAGACCTGTCTTTGATCTTACGCAGTCATCCAGCAAGGGAAAGTTTGCAAAGTTATGATTCTTTGTTCGTTGTTTCCATGATGATGGCTTTTTTTGGAAAAACCTTCATGTTTTCTTCCACTTCAATAATGTTGACTCCACTGCCCTGCATCTGTGGATTGAGATGGCTGAGAACATCAAAGATATCGGCCATGTGGGCAGAAATGAGCATGAATTTTCAAAGCAATCTGCATAACAATGTTGGTAGTCTCGCAAAAAAAAGGGCTAATTCTACACTCATGGCAAAAACGCGATTCAGCACCTTTCCTCGGGATAACCCCCGAACATTAGAATGGTACAGAAGTACCTTGAATTCAGAGCCCATTTCATTACACAGCTCTTTAGAGATGCGGTGCTTCCGAGCACAATTTCACACATTCCACTACAATTTTGAATACTTCTGCCGGTTTTGGAGGCAAGGTTTTTGTTGCCATCGTATGCCTGTGCAGAACACCGTGCCTAACAGGTGTAGCCAAGACAGAAGTAGAGCTAGAGACTGAGATATTTAATTACAGCACCTCCAGTGCAGAACCTTGAGGACCTGGGAAGAAATAACTCTTTACAAACAGAGCCTGTGGCTTCCCATTGGCCCACCTGACCTCTGAGGAGAGAAAAAAGCTTCCTGGTTGGTCCATGGATGTGTTTAACCAGAAAAGGAGAGAAATGAGTTTCTAGTGGAAAAGATCCAGAAATTCCCCTAGTCTAGCACATGAGCAATGGAGAGTGCCACGAATCATTTGAATGGGGTGAATGAAATGTACACTGTGTGTGTGTGTGTGTGTGTGTGTGTGTGTGTGTGTGTGTGTTATGACGTCTGCCAAACCCCTGAGACTGACACCACTAATCTTGTTCACATATACTACTGGTCAAGAATTTTAAAACATCTCAATTTTTCCAGTTATTTTTTTGACATTAACCCAGTTTAGATCCAGTATATAATGTGAAATGGTTTAAAAGTAAGTAAAAAGCAAAAATATTATGAAATTTTAACTGGATACACAACAATGGTCTGAATTTGATTTTAACCAAAGCACTTTTTTCAGAAAACACATCAAAGACAGCAGCTTTACAGAAAAGAAAGTAAATTATGGTTTGGAATTGGATGCAAACTATTCCTACTTACCTTTTTGTAGATTACTTTCAGACCCGCTGATTCTCTGTAGCCAGTGTTGGAACAGACTACAATACAAAACGCTCTAGATCAGGATTTGGACAGTCTTGCTCTTCAGGACAGAGCACTTTGCTATTATAATGGCAAAAAAAGGTAATGAACCAAAAGACGGACAATGATGAGTAGAAACCTTAGAAGCGTATTTCTGACCTACAGAGAAATTGCCAAGGTGGCAGTCAGTGCAGTTTCCTATACAATCAAAAGGCACTTGTAAACTGGAGGAAACTGACTGGTTGGAGGTCTGGCAGACCAAAGGCCACTAAAAAAATCAAATGGCAATTTATTGAGAGTTAGACCGCTCATACACTCACTGCTTTTTACCACGATTAGCATAGCATCCCAAATGCCGCGCCAACACTAGTATAATGCCAATATTGATTTCAGTGAGGTCCCGCAGACCCTGTGAAGATGGGTATGAAGGGGAGCAGGGCCTTCCGCAGCTGGGACCGCTGCGGGTTGAACTCTGCATTTTAAATAGATCTGTTGGCCTGGGCTGTGGCAACCAGATCTATCAAGACCTCTGTTTCACCATCCTTGCGTATACTGCATATGGGTAGGACACATGCCTTCCCCCAATTCTGATGAGCTTTCATCATGTTGACGTGGAAGACTTTCTGCTTCCTATGCATGTGGTCGACACATGGGCCTTCCCAAGCAGCCTGAAGCTTGTTTTTGGTCAGTGGGGCTAAGACTCACACCTTTTGACCCACCTGGTAGTCTTTCTCCTGGCGTTTTGATCATACCACTTCTTCTGGCAGGCTTGCGTCTGCTCCATATTCTTGCACAGGAGCTGCTTCGACGTCTGCATCTTATCGCGCAGCTACACAACATAGTTAACAGTGGATACACTAGAGGTGGGAACTTATTTTTCCAAGGCTTCTCATACCAGAGTACGGGGTCCCCATACCCGCCTGCTGTAGAGGAGCTCAAAGGGTGAAAAACCAATTGAGGCCTGGCCTAACCGAGCACCAAGATGGCTGCTTGATCTTGGAGTTCTGAGAGCCTCATATCTTTAAAACAACTAAAAGCGACTTCGGAGACATTTCTTCCACCCGACTATGATCCTCAGGTCCCTCTCCAACAACTGAGCTACCGAAAAAGGTCTGCCCGACAGCCAGTCGGACATTTAGGTGATTTTTTTCCTCCCTCGCGCCCGCTGCGCCTGTGGCCCTCTCTGAGCCGCCCGTCCCGCCAGAGAAAAATGAAGCTCCCCCCCAACCCGACAAGCAAACTAAAGGGGCCTGCAACTGTCTGAAAGACCCCCCGCAGGTGCCGAAAGTGAGGGTTAACAGAGACGAGACTGTCACACCTACCCCTTACTTGCGCTGGTCCACCGGCGCGCCTGTCATCCCTGGAGGTCTCTCTCCCCTGTCGGAAGCGGCTGGGGGACTGGGCGCTGCAACAAGTCGTATATACCAGCTAAGTGCGGTCCCGGAGAACACAGCCGCATCCTCTGCTGTGCTGGGTGCGGGGGAGAAGCCTGCCTCGCTTGCTTGCCCTGCGCTGTCGGCCGCTGACAGTTCCGAGATCCCGGCCGGGAGCCCGCAGTGTTGGAGATAGGCAAAGCTACTGCCTCCCTTACAAGTCCTGAGCTGCTGGTGTCTGACGTCCGGAGGGCTCCTAAAGGGCTCCCTGCTAAACCGGAGCTTGGTAAAGATCCTGCCGCTGATTAATACCCCACACCCGATCCGGAGATCTCCCGATCAGCACTCCGGTTCATTGGGAAACCCCCACCGCTGTCCGTCGCCATTTTGGAGACCTGGCCTGGCTTCTCTTTCTAGGCGGAGAGTAGAGGCAAACACACAGCAAATGTTAACTAGAGATGAGCGAACGTACTCGTCTGAGCTTGATATCGTTCGAGTATTAGCGTGTTCGAGATGCTCGTTACTCGTAACGAGTACCACGCGATGTTCGGGTTACTTTCACTTTCATCTCTGAGACGTTAGCGCGCTTTTCTGGCCAATTGAAAGACAGGGAAGGCATTACAACTTCCCCCTGCGACGTTCAAGCCCTATACCACCCCCCTGCAGTGAGTGGCTGGCGAGATCAGGTGTCACCCGAGTATAAAAATCGGCCCCTCCCGCGGCTCGCCACAGATACGTTTTGACATAGCTGAGGGAAAGTGCTATCGTGTTGGAGCTGCTATAGGGAGAGTGTTAGGAGTTATTGTAGGCTTCAAGAACCCCAACGGTCCTTCTTAGGGCCACATCTAACCGTGTGCAGTACTGTGGAGGCTGCTTTTTGCAGTGTTGCACATTTTTTTTTTTTGGTATATCGGCCGTGCAGAGCATTGCGCCCTGCAGTAATACTCCAGGGACAGAAGTGTGGAGGCAGGGACAGAAGACATATTATTGATTGAATATAGGCAGTGGGCCTTTTCTAAAAAATATTGGGCAACAAATCTATTTGGCCTGCCTGTCACTGTGCTCAGTGTTCTGGGTCTGTGTGTGCTGGGTGTAGTAGTTCTACAAAATCATACGCAGCCAGCTAAGTGTTACAGCAGGCTTGCGCCAAATTATTTCCTGGCTCTGTCTGGGCTCTGAACTCACCGCTGTGTTGCAGTTAACAGTGCAACACTCTGCAGTTCTGTGACATAGTCCAGGGACAGAAGTGTGGAGGCAGGGACAGAAGACATATTATTGATTGAATATAGGCAGTGGGCCTTTTCTAAAAAATATTGGGCAAAAAATCTATTTGGCCTGCCTGTCACTGTGCTCAGTGTTCTGGGTCTGTGTGTGCTGGGTGTAGTAGTTCTACAAAATCACACGCAGCCAGCTAAGTGTTACAGCAGGCTTGCGCCAAATTATTTCCTGGCGTTCCGTAAGCGAAGTCAGCCTCCAACCACAGGCCAATAAGCGGCACATTTAATTACAGCGTTCTGTTTCTGCATTACTGGTAATACAGCATGCTGAGGGGTAGGGGTAGGCCTAGAGGACGTGGACGCGGCCGAGGACGCGGAGGCCCAAGTCAGGGTGTGGGCACAGGCCGAGCCAGTGCGGTGGCCAGGGGCAGAGGCAGGGCCAGACCGAATAATCCACCAACTGTTTCCCAAAGCGCCCCCTCGCGCCATGCCACCCTGCAGAGGTCAAGGTGCTCTACAGTGTGGCAGTTTTTCACAGAGACGCCTGACGACCGACGAACAGTGGTGTGCAACCTTTGTCGCGCTAAGATCAGCTGGGGAGGCACCACCACCAGCATGCGCAGGCATATGATGGCCAAGCACCCCACAAGGTGGGACGAAGGCCGTTCACCGCCTCCGTTTGCACCACTGCCTCTCCCCCTGTGCCCCAACCTGCCACTGACATCCAACCCCCCTCTCAGGGCACAGGCACTACCGTCTCCTGGCCTGCACCCACACCCTCACCTCCGCTGTCCTCGGCCCCATCCAGCAATGTCTCTCAGCGCAGAGTCCAGACGTCGCTAGCGCCACTGTTTGAGCGTGAGCGCAAGTATGCCGCCACGCACCCGCACGCTCAAGCGTTAAACGTGCACATTGCCAAATTGATCAGCCTGGAGATGCTGCCGTATAGGCTTGTGGAAACGGAGGTTTTCAAAAGCATGATGGCGGCGGCGGCCCACGCTACTCGGTTCCCAGTCGCCACTACTTTTCCCGATGTGCCGTCCCAGGCCTGCACGACCACGTCTCCCGCAACATTGTACGCGCCCTCACCAACGCGGTTACTGCCAAGGTCCACTTAACAACCGACACGTGGACAAGCACAGGCGGGCAGGGCCACTATATCTCCCTGACGGCACATTGGGTGAATTTAGTGGAGGTTGGGACAGAGTCAGAGCCTGGGACCGCTCACGTCCTACCCACCCCCCTGAATTGCGTGCCCCAGGTCGGTGGTGGTATCTGCGGCGGTGTATGCTTCCTCCACTAAACCACCCTCCTCCTCCTCCGCCTCCGCAACCTCTGTCTCGCAATCAAGATGTGTCAGCAGCAGCACGTCGCCAGCAGTCGGTGTCACGCGGCGTGGCAGCACGGCAGTGGGCAAGCGTCAGCAGGCCGTGCTGAAACTACTCAGCTTAGGAGAGAAGAGTCAGATGGCTCACGAACTACTGCAGGGTCTGACAGAGCAGACCAACCGCTGGCTTGCGCCGCTGAGCCTCCAACCGGGCATGGTCGTGTGTGACAACGGCCGTAACCTGGTGGCGGCTCTGCAGCTCGGCAGCCTCACGCACGTGCCATGCCTGGCCCATGTCTTTAATTTGGTGGTTCAGCGCTTTCTGAAAAGCTACCCACACTTGTCATACCTGCTCGGAAAGGTGCACCAGCTCTGCGCACATTTCCGCAAGTCCCACACGCACGCTGCCACCCTGCAGACACTGCAACATCGGTTTCATCTGCCACTGCACCGATTGCTGTGCGACGTGCCCACACAGTGGAACTCTACGCTCCACATGTTGGCCAGGCTCTATGAGCAGCGTAGAGCTATTGTGGAATACCAACTCCAACATGGGCAGCGTAGTGGGAGTCAGCCTCCTCAATTATTTACAGAAGAGTGGGCCTGGTTGGCAGACATCTGCCAGGTCCTTGGAAACTTTGAGGAGTCTACCCAGATGGTGAGTGGGGATGCTGCAATCATTAGCGTCACCATTCCTCTGCTATGCCTCTTAAGAAGTTCCCTGCAAAACATAAAGGCAGACGCTTTGGAAACGGAGGCGGGGGAAGGGAGTATGTCGCTGGATAGTCAGAGCACCCTTATGTCTATATCTCAGCGCGTTGAGGAGGAGGGGGAGGAGCATGAGGAGGAGGGGGAAGAGACAGCTTGGCCCACTGCTGAGGGGACAGATGCTGCTTGCCTGTCATCCTTTCAGCGTGTATGGCCAGAGGAGGGGGAGGAGCATGAGGAGGAGGGGGAAGAGACAGCTTTTCCCACTGCTGAGGGTACAGATGCAGCTCGCCTGTCATCCTTTCAGCGTGTATGGCCAGAGGAGGAGGAGGAGGATCCTGAAAGTGATCTTCCGAGTGAGGACAGCCATGTGTTGCGTACAGGTACCCTGGCACACATGGCTGACTTTATGTTAGGATGCCTTTCTCGTGACCCTCGCGTTACACGCATTCTGGCCACTACGGATTACTGGGTGTACACACTGCTCGACCCACGGTATATGGAGAGCCTTTCCACTCTCATTCCCGAAGAGGAAAGGGGTTCGAGAATGATGCTATACCACAGGGCGCTGGTGGACAAACTGATGGTAAACTTCCCATCCAACAGCGCTAGTGGCCGAAGGCGCATTTCCGCGGCCCAGGTAGCAGGGGAGGCGCAGAGATCAGGCAGCATGTACAGCGCAGGCAGGGGAACACTCTAAGCTATCTAAGGCCTTTGACAGCTTTATGGCTCCCCAGCAAGGGGTTCGAGAATGATGCTATACCACAGGGCGCTGGTGGACAAACTGATGGTAAACTTCTCATCCGACAGCGCTAGTGGCCGAAGGCGCATTTCCGCGGCCCAGGTAGCAGGGGAGGCGCAGAGATCGAGCAGCATGTTCAGCACAGGCAGTGCAACACTCTTTAAGGCCCTGGACAGCTTTATGGCTCCCCACCAAGACTGTGTCACCGGTCCCCAGTCAAGGCTGAGTTGGCGCGAGCACTGTAAAAGGATGGTGAGGGAGTACGTAGCCGATCGCACGACCATCCTCGGTGACGCCTCTGCCCCCTACAACTACTGGGTGTCGAAGCTGGACACGTGGCCTGAACTCGCGCTGTATGCCCTGGAGGTGCTTGCTTGTCCTGCGGCTAGCGTCTTGTCAGAGAGTGTGTTTAGTGTGGCTGGGGGAATCATCACGGATAAGCGTACCCACCTGTCAACCGACAGTGCCGACAGACTTACACTCATCAAGATGAACAAAGCCTGGATTTCCCCAGACTTCTCTTCTCCACCAGCGGACAGCAGCGATACCTAAACAATACGTAGGCTGCACCCGCGGATGGAAGCATCGTTCTCTATCACCATCCAAAACGGGGACCTTTTTGCTTCATCTATCTGTGTATAATATTCCTCCTCCTCCGCCTGCTCCTCCTCCTGAAACCTCACATAATCACGCCGAACGGGCAATTTTTGTTAGGCCCACAAGGCTCAGGTATATAATTTTTCTAAACAATTTTTATACGTTTCAATGCTCATTAAAGCGTTGAAACTTTCACCTCAACCAATTTTTATTTTTTCTGGGCTGCCTCCAGGCCTAGTTACCAATTAAGCCACATTAACCAAAGCGATTAATGCGTTTCACCTGCCCTCTTGGTTGGGCATGGGCAATTTTTCTCAGGTACATTAGTACTGTTGGTACACCAATTTTTGTGGGCCCTCGCCTACAGTGTAATCAAATTAATTTTTTGCCCACCTGCATTACAGCTGACGTAACATCAGCTGTGTTGGGCACTGCAAGGGGATATATTTATGTACTGCCGGTGGGTTCCAGGGAGCCACCCATGCCGTGGGTCCACAGGGAGTTGTAACTGCATGTGTCCACTTCTAAAGAACCCCAGTCTGACTGGGGCATGCAGTGTGGACCGAAGCCCACCTGCATTAAACATGAATTTATTACCTCAGCTGTGATGGGCAATGCAATGGGATATATTTATGTACCGCCGGTGGGTTCCAGGGAGCCACCCATGCCGTGGGTCCACAGGGAGTTATAACTGCATGTGTCCACTTCTAAAGAACCCCAGTCTGACTGGGGCATGCAGTGTGGGCCGAAGCCCACCTGCATTAAACATGAATTTATTACCTCAGCTGTGATGGGCAATGCAATGGGATATATTTATGTACCGCCGGTGGGTTCCAGGGAGCCACCCATGCCGTGGGTCCACAGGGAGTTGTAACTGCATGTGTCCACTTCTAAAGAACCCCAGTCTGACTGGGGCATGCAGTGTGGGCCGAAGCCCACCTGCATTAAACATGAATTTATTACCTCAGCTGTGATGGGCAATGCAATGGGATATATTTATCTACCGCCGGTGGCTTCCTGGCACCCACCCATGCCGTGGGTCCACAGGGAGTTATAACTGCATGTGTCCACTTCTAAAGAACCCCAGTCTGACTGGGGCATGCAGTGTGGGCCGAAGCCCACCTGCATTAAACATGAATTTATTACCTCAGCTGTGATGGGCAATGCAATGGGATATATTTATCTACCGCCGGTGGCTTCCTGGCACCCACCCATGCTGTCGGTCCACAGGGAGTTGTAACTACATGTGTCCACTTCTAAAGAACCCCAATCTGACTGGGGCATGCAGTGTGGGCCGCAGCCCACCTGCATTAAACATGAATTTATTACCTCAGCTGTGATGGGCAATGCAATGGGATATATTTATCTACCGCCGGTGGGTTCCAGGGAGCCACCCATGCTGTGGGTGCACACGGAATTCCCATTGCGGAGTTGTACCTGCCTGTGACTATTTGTAAAAAAACGCGGTCTGACTGGGGCATGCAGACACCTTGACAGAATGAATAGTGTGTGGCACATAGGTTCCCCATTGCTATGCCCACGTGTGCAGCTCCTGATGGAGGTGGCACAGGATTGCATTTCTCATTGCTTCTGTACAGCATTGTGGACTATCGCCCCGCCACTTTTAAAGAGGGTCGCTGCCTAGCCGTGCCAACCCTCTGCAGTGTGTGCCTGCTTTTCCTCTGGCAGATGCACTTATAAATAGACATGAGGGTGGCGTGGCATAAGGCCGCTGAAGGCTGGGCAGGGACAGTTTGGTGTGCGCTGTGGACACTGGGTCGTGGGGCGGGGGGTTTGGTCAGCATGTAACCCAGGAGAAGTGGCAGCGGAGTGTCATGCAGGCAGTGATTGTGCTTTGTTGGAGGTAGTGTGGTGCTTAGCTAAGGTATGCATTGCTAATGAGGGCTTTTCAGAAGTCAAAGTTGTTGGGAGGGGCGGGGCCCACTCTTGCCGCTATTGTTGCTTAATAGTGGGACCTGGGAACTTGAGATGCAGCCCAACATGTAGCCCCTCGCCTGCCCTATCCGTTGCTGTGTCATTCCCATCACTTTCTTGAATTGCCCCGATTTTCACAAACGAAAACCTTAGCGAGCATCGGCAATATACAAAAATGCTCGGGTCGCCCATTGACTTCAATGGGGTTCGTTATTCGAAACGAACCCTCGAGCATCGCGAAAAGTTCGTCTCGAGTAACGAGCACCCGAGCATTTTGGTGCTCGCTCATCTCTAATGTTAACCCCTTGGCGCCCATAGGGGATAAACCCAGGACATTGAGCTGCCTACTCACCCCAGAACAGATTGGGGAGAAGATCCCTTTCACATTCATATATTTGTCGCATCCCCTGAGTGCAGAAGTGGGCGACAGCATTACTCTTTCTTAACCCCTCACGGCCAAGCTTCTCTGTGAGGAAGCACTCTCATCAGAAAATAGTAGAACTCGGAGAAGCACAACAGAACTGAGGCCCGAGAAAGATGAACTGCTTTGAACGCCGATCCGGATTAACCCTTCGAATTTGCTCTACACAGATCCAGGGGGCTCTTCTCATCGACTGGTGTTTTTTTTTTTTTCCTGTCCCTTGCCCGACTGCCATGACTCGCCGCAAGTCTGCAAAGCCTTCTCCTCAGCGCGTAGCTGATTTTTTTCACGGCCCGCAGCAGCAGAAGAGGCCCGGCTCCCACGCCTACAGCGGCAATGGAGGGCCCTTCCACCAGGGCTTCGGACTCCCCACGAAGACTGAGATCTACACCGGGAAGCCCGGGCGCCTCCCGAGGAGAGGACCGTTGCCCTTCAGAGATGGGAGAGGTGAGTGAGGCTACAACATCCACTACATACACCAGTTCCCACCCAACTAAAACGATGCCCTACCGCGGGTCTGCCTCAGGGAATGACATCTCTCCCTCAGCCAGCCCAGACAAAAGAAGACCTAGACTAGAAACAGCCTTACAAACACTTCTTCCACCTCCAGGCAGTACAGAACTAATAGACATGCTCCCCTCCTCAAACCAGCCCGCGTCTGAAGCATTTATTAAAGAAATGATGGTGGCACTAAGAAACTCCATGCGTGAAAATCTCAACTCTGTCTCATCACGTATTAGCCCCTCGATAGCAGACGTGGAGGAAAGAACCACACACATTGAACATAAAATGGAGGAGTTAACTAACTCACACAATACGCTCATAGACGCGCACTACTCATTAGAGGAAGACGTGGCCCAGATTAAAATTAAAATGGCGGATTTAGAAGACCGCAACAGACGAAACAACGTCAAATTCAGGGGTATCCCTGAAAATGTTAGCCCGACCGAGCTAAAAGACTTCCTAACTCAACTGATGAAAAAAATGTTACCCTCCACCCCCTCTCAGGAACTCATTATTGACAGAGCTCATCGTCTACAAAAACCAAAATTCCTCCTAGACAACATCCCGCGTGATGTTATAGCGAGGATCCATTTTTACCACATCAAAGAGGCCCTTATGTACGCCTCTCGCAAAGCACCGGATCTCCCCTCCCAGTTCTCAAATATCCAGCTATTTGCGGACCTATCGGCCGCCACCATCCAAGCCAGAAAAGCTTTTACCCGCATAACCACCTCACTCAGAAGAGAAAAAATCCCATACAAATGGGGATACCCCACGAAATTTATTCTTCACAAAGAGGGATCAAATCTTATCATCAACAATCCAGAAGATGGGGAAAAGATCCTAACGTCCTGGGGCATTCTCACCACAGATAGACTTCAAGACAAAGCTGATAATAATCCCCCTGGAAAGCCTCGTGAGGGGTCCCACCCCCCTTCTCCCCGTTGAAATGTCTTCGCCTATAACATAGATTAGAGGTTCTTATCTGTCAGGTGAACTTTCTCCCCCAGAGAATATGCAGGTTCCTGACCTTGCAAGAAGTACTTTGGTTGTGCTGTGTTTTCTCATGTTTCATCGGCTATTAAACCCCGAGCTTAGAAAACTTGAACTGGTATTGTTGGCCGACTGTTTGTTATACCTGTTCCTATCTCCCCCCCTCATACTTCTTCCTTTAAAAGTGGTCTTATAACAGAGATTCGTGGCTTCTACATCGCTTATCTATCTAACTCATGGCTATAAAAATATGCTCCCTAAATGCTAAAGGCCTAAACTCTCCTTTCAGGAGATCATCTGTCTGGAAAGACGCTCTCCAAAAGAAGGTAGATATATTATGCCTCCAAGAGACGCATTTCGCGAGCTCTGCTCATCCCCAACTCTCTCACAAAAAATTCCCAAACATTTTCTTATCCTGCGCGGAGAAGAAAAAAGCTGGGGTGCTAATCGCAATCAGGGACACTATTAATGTTTCCCTTACGGAACAAATTATCGACACCCATGGAAGGTTTATAATACTGGTAGGTCTTTTCAATAATATTCAAATAACTCTGGTGAACATTTATGCACCAAACTCCTCCCAAATTTCTTTCTTAAACAAAACTCTCAAAAAGATTAGAAAATCGCATCTAGGGAAACTCATAATATGTGGTGATTTTAATATGGTCCCTGACAAACAGTTAGACTCCACCAGCTCAACAAATAGAACTTCCCCAACCCTGGCCCCGTGGCTCCACAAAGATGCGCTATATGACACCTTCAGATGTCTTAACACATCCTCAAAGGAATTTACATATTACTCCCCCCGGCACAGGTCCTTCTCTAGGATCGACCTGTTTTTAGTTGATAGGTGGACCCTCCCCGGAATCCTATGCACTGAAATAGGAGATACTACATGGTCAGACCACTCACCTATCTACCTCTCGCTTAGCGTAACTAATTCTACACCAGCACCGAGAAATTGGAGAATCAACCCCACTCTTATAAGAATTCCTCAATACAATCAGGAGATCAAACAACACTTAGTTGAATACTTCTCAATTAACACGAATCCAGACACAAACATATTCTCTACATGGTGCGCACATAAAGCGTTTATGCGGGGCATACTAATTAAAATTAGTTCATATCACAAGAAGAAAAAGCAACTTCACATAACCAACATTCTCTCACAAATTACAAAAATAGAACAAAGTATGCAATCTTCCCCCACAATAACGCTCCACAAAGAATTGATGAATCTCCGGCTTAATCTCCGAAGATCATTAATTGAAGAATTCGACAAAACGTCTAAAATGTCAAAAATGAACTACTACTCAGAATTTAATAAACCCTCAAAATTGATGGCCAAAATAGTAAAAAAAAGCCAAGCGGCAGCAAAAATACCGTACCTTATCAAACAAGACAGATCAGAAACAAAAATAACTCATCCCCAGGAAATAGCTGACGAGTTCAGTCAATTTTATGCCAAACTTTACAACCTAGACAATGACCCACTGACACCACAACCAGACAATGCCCAGATTAACACTTTTTTGGAAAAAATAAATCTTCCACACATCACAGAAGAACAACTTGGAAAGTTAAACACCCCCACAACACCTGCGGAAGTTCTCAACTCAATCAAATCTTTAAAATCCCACAAGGCTCCAGGTCCAGACGGTTTCTCAAATGAATATTATAAAGATCTCGCTCTGGACCTGGCCCCTTATCTTTCTGAAACATTTAATAAAGCCATTATCTGTGGCACTTTCCCAGAAGAGATGCTTAAGGCCACCATAGTTACCATCCCTAAGCAAGGTAAACCCTTAAGTTCTACAGTAAATTATAGGCCAATCTCCTTGCTAAACTGTGACATAAAAATATATTCAAAATTAATAGCCCAACGTTTGCTAAACGTGCTCCCACAAATCATTCATAGCGACCAAGTGGGCTTTACAAAAGGCAGGCAGGCATCAGATGGGACCAGGAGGGTGCTCAATTTACTTTCGGTGGCGGAGGCGAACCATACGCCATCCCTGATTCTGGCTTTGGACGCAGAAAAAGCCTTTGATAGGCTCCATTGGGGTTCGCCTTCGCCACCTTGGAAAAATTCGGCTTTAAAGGAGACATCCTCAGAGCCATTCAAGCTCTATATAGCTCACCTTCAGCAGAGGTTTTGGTAGATGGCACCCGCTCAAGAAACTTCAAAATAACAAACTGTACCCGCCAGGGGTGCCCTCTGTCCCCATTGCTGTTTATATTAATTATGGAACCATTTGCCGAATACATCAGAATAAATTCTAAAATCAAGGGAATCCCTGCAGGTTTTAGACAGCATAAAATCAGCCTATTCGCGGATGATGTTTTGTTACTACTCACCGACCCCCTATCTTCATTGAGAGAGGTATACAAAACAATCCAACAGTTCAGTAAGGCATCATACTACAGGTTAAATATAGACAAGTCACAAATCCTAGGAATCAATATAGACAAATCTTTAAAAGACAACATTCAAAAGGAATTTCCCTTCCAGTGGCAGAGTAAATCTATCCCTTACTTGGGAATAAAACTGTGCTCTCCAATCAACGACATAATTTCTGCCAATTTCTCTCCCTTGTTAGAAGAACTCCAAACGGAACTGAAGAATCTCGCGACTAAAGAACCGTCGTGGTTAGGAAGAGTTGTCCTATATAAAATGCTAATCTTGCCCCAAATCTTGTACTGTTTCCGCACTCTCACTCTACCAATCTCTAGGATGGAAATCTCAAAATTTCAAAAACAACTCTCTAATTTTGTTTGGGGTGGAAAGAGGCCTAGGGTGGCGGCGGCTATCTTATACCTCAACAGACAACAAGGTGGCCTGGGGGTACCCAACTTGTGGTCTTACCTACATGCCATTAATAATAATCAAATTAGACATTGGGCGAGGGGGAATACGGGCCCGGGCTGGCTCCAAATTGAATCTCATCTTCTAGACAATAAGCCTTTCAAACCTCTCCTCCTGGCCTCCCTCCTAAGCTCTCTAATACCCTCACTTCTGCAAATCCAACATTTGGACCTAATGTCTCCGACAATGCGTGCTTCCCTCCATTCATGGAACTGGCTAGCACAAAAAAACAGAGATCAAAAGGGAAAAGATATCATTAAAATTCCTCTAACTACCCTTGAATATTTTATTCCCAACCTACGTCTAAAATCTTGGGCTGAGAGAGGTATAATAAATGTAGAAGACCTGATACAAGGAGACGACATTATTCCCTTCCACACCCTAACGAAACACAACTCTATACCAGCGGAAGAAATCTTCAAATATCTCCAGATCCGCTCCCTTCTTCAAAGCTCCCAACTCTGGAAGGTGAACATACCAAATGAAAATAAAAAAATTCTTATTGGCTCCACTCCGCTGTCTCGATCCCTTGTGAGAACATGTTATGATGCCCTCTCAGGAGATATGAGAGAAACAAAAAAAGTTCATCTTCTCAATTGGGAGAGAGACACGGGAGGAAGAAATACAACAAATCAATGGATATCAGCATTTGAATGGGCTAACAAGTCAACCCTCAATGCAAATATTCTCGAGGTCCACATTAAAGTGTTGACCAGATGGTATTACACCCCGGTGACCCTAGCTAGAGCCTTTCCTGATACAAGAGATACCTGTTGGAGGCAGTGTGGTCTCCCAGGCAGTATTTACCTAATTTTCTGGAGCTGTCCAAGACTATCGAGGTTCTGGGATGAAGTCTTTTCCCTTATAAGGAAAATTTCAAAAATAGCTACTATTAAGTCCCCAAGACTAGCAATCCTCCTACTAGATAGTGGGCAGTTCCCTAGTCAATTGAGGAAGATTGTTTGCCACATCCTCCTTACCGCTAAATTATTAATAGCAAGAAAGTGGAAGACTGAGGTGTCTCCTACCATAACTGATCTAATCCAGACTATATCAGATCATAGTATATATGAAAAACTTTACGCCCAAAATAATGGAGGCTTTTCGGCTTATCTAAATAAGTAGAACCCATGGCTCCATCTGTTCCCCAACTAACCACTTTTCAACCCCCCCCCCCAACCCCGCAAAAAGTTCATTTAAACGCTTTCTTTTTTTCTTTATAACCCTTTCTCATTTTCCCTTTGTCCTTCTGCTTTATACGTACAGTAAAATAAGGTTACGCCAGCGTTCTATTAATTCACAGAAGATGTACATGCTTATTTGATTCATGTAACGTTCCATCCTCATATTTGTTTCCAAGAATTTTGACCCAACAACTGGATACAAGAACAGAAGATATGTACTTGTGTTGTGATGCAGGTCAAACATATATATGTATGTTACTTTACTCTTATTATCTGTTGTAATGTTACTAAGATAAAACCAATAAAAATCTAATGATTAAAAAAAAAAAAAAAAAAAACCCATTGAGGCCTGAGGTATTGCTCTGTAGGTGAATAGCTCCCAGTCGTGTCCGCCATTGAACCGTTTACACAGACCATTAGTCTGCAGGTAATACAGGCTGGCTACCAAATATTGCGCCTGCATTCTCGTACAGAGGCACCAGGGGTTGGGCATTAACTGGGGCCCCTGATTAGTAAGCATCTCCCAGGGAAAACCGACACTCAAAAATATGGCTATAAAGGCATCTGCCACCTTCTCGGCCCATATGGAGGACAGGACCATGGCTTCAGGGTATCATGTGGCAGTGGGGTGTCTGCGGTCTGGGCACTCTGACTATGGGTGATAGCAAATATGCCAGCTGGGCACCTCCGTGGTCTGGTAATTTGGATCTGTGTCCCAAATTATAAAGGATCCTTCAGTACTCACCTTCCACCGCCACCTCTGAGGTCAATTGGAGAGAGGTGGGTTGAATTTGTACGAGCTCTGGAAAATCATAATTCCCCATTTCAGTCATATTTCTGCACAACGTCCTCCGATCAGGGATACAGGCCCGGCATATTTCTAGTCATGATTTTATCTATTCATTGATATTAAACATGTCCTGGAAAATATAACCAGGTATGGGAATATGCAGTTTGAGCGTTTTCCGGGCCCGTACTGAAATTTGTGGTTGCGTTTTATTCAGCTGGGCCGCCTGGTTCTGAAAGCATATTTCATATTGGGCTAGGACCTGCACACAACCAAATATCCTTTATTAAAAGATTCTTCCATTAATCTGTACCGGAGTCAGCTGGTCTTTTGGAAAGGACAGAAGCGTCGATCCTCATTGGCAGGGGGTCAATTAGCATTCCCCTGTCACTAGCTAGTTTTATTGCCATTGGAACAAAGGATTTCCTGGCCTCTTGTACATCAAAAGACCTGGGCAGATGCGAGTGAGGGGGAGAGAAATATTGATGAAGCCCACTCAACTTTCCTGGCATCCTGAGCAGCCAGTTGCTATGGATAATCTGGGGACATTTTATCCAAATCTCTATATCACAGTGATCAAAGAGTGGAACGGGTTGCCAGGGGAGGTGGTGAGTTCTCCTTCAAAGGCAGTCTTCAAACAGAGGCTGGACAGACATCTGTCTGGTATTATTTAGTGAATCCTCATTGAGCAGGGGGTTGGATCTGATGACCCTGGAGGTCTCTTCCAACTCTACCATTCTATGAATTTTACACGAGCAAGCACAATATGGGGCCGTGAATCGCGCCCCCATATTGCGCTCCCCACCATGTAAATTCCCTGAGAGTGTCAAAACAGCTTCGCATCACTTCGCTTCAGGGACAAAGGAAACGTATTGTGGTTTGATTGTTCTTTAGGCTTCCTACACACGGGTGAGCGCAATACCGGGCTGTGAAACTCGGCCCGATATAATTCTCGCCAACGAAACATTATGCAAGGCTGAAAAAGACAAATGTACATCCAGTTCAGCCTGTTTCCAACCCCTTGTTGATCCAGGAGAAGGCAAACAAAACCAATGAGGCAAAAGCCATTTAAGCCCATTTTATTAGTCTTTTCTCTCTGTATTTCCACCCATAGAGATTCCACGTGTTCATCTTCTACTCCTAAATCTTCTTGTAATCTCGGCATTTGTTTTGCCAACTGAAAACAACAAGTTCGGATAGGGCTTTAAAGAAGGACAAGTGAGTAGATACAACACAATTTATTAATACAAATGGATAAATGATCAAATGAAACAAATTTACATAAAAATAGGTGATATTACATAAACGTTTTGGTAAACAATAGTTAAACAATGCTTACATTAATACTCACATCACCAGAAGCCTTAGGTATACTTCTCTGCTTTGTACATCAACCGGAGAAGTAACGGTGAAAAGTCAGAAAACAGGAGGGCGTCTTGGGAACGACACTGTGAGGGGGCATTCCCCATCACAGGTCCAAAATGCTTCTCATGTATTACAATTTGTCTCCTATTTTATATACTATAACTGCTTAGTCATATACCATGTGTTCCAAGCTTTGCAACCAAGATGTTATCAATCTGAGATCCCCCACCATCTGAAGTAGCCAGCCTCATTGATGAAAGGTTCAGAAGCAACAAGACTCAATTCACTAGACGATGATGATATCACAAGATTAACAAGACTCAACAGATTCATGGCAATACAATGTATATGGACAGAATTTAAGCAAATCTATACAAACGGAATTGTAGTTAATACAATTAGCATTGTTCTGATAATTGTAGTTGATTCAATTAACATTGTAACTGTAGTTAATTCGATTAACATTGTTCTAGATAACTAATCCTACACCAACCAGGTTTAAAGTCCACATGAGTGTTCATAGCATTTCGTATTTAAGATACAAAATGGAGGATAAAGGAACATAAATAGCCATTTATATAGGCTTGCATTACAATAAGATACAAAATTGAGGGCTACAAATAGCCAATTATATTTGCACCACAGCATTAAGTAGGATTTAACATACAGATATTCCCCTCCCCCTTTCTGGCTTCCATGGTCTCCTCTGAAGAGGTTGTAACCCTGTAGGTTCACCGCCCAGTCGCATTTATCATTAAGCCATGTTTCCGTTATTCCTATTTTATTGTAGTTTTCCTAAGACATTCTCGCTTCAAGCTCACCCACTTTACTGAACAGACTTCTTGCATTCGTAGCTATACAATTTATACGGTTGTGATTACTGTTTGTATTTATTATACTACTTATGGTCCTGTTAGCTGCTGTGTAAGTACTAACTGTACTAACCCCACCACCCCACTCGACCCCCACTTCCATTCCTTAATCCCAGAACTCTATCTACACTATCTTCTCCCCTACTTCTCTTGTTGTCCTCCCCCAGTCCCTTGTTTAAACACTCCTTCAATCTTCTTGCCATCCTCTTCAGCACAGCTGCACCCTCCGCAGTAAGATGCATCCTGTCTCTATGGTAGCCGACAGCAAAGTCAGCCTAGTTCTCCAGGGACCCAAACCCCTCCTTCCTACACCAACTCTGGAGCCACTTGCTTACCTTCCTAATCTCCTGCTGCCTTTCTGGTGTGGCTTGTAGTATAGGTAGTATTTTACAGAAAACTACCTTGGAGGACCTATCCCTGAGCTTAGATCCTAGATCCCTGAAATCGTTTTTAAGGGTCTTCCTTTGACCTCTGACTTTGCCATTGGTGCCAATGTGTACCATGACTGCTGGATCCTCTTTAGCCCCTCCCAGTGTTCTGTCAACCTGATCTGCAGTGTGTCGAACTTGAGCACCAGGAAGAGAACACACTGTTCGACGATCCCAGTCTTTGTGACAGATTGCCCTGTCTGTCCCCCTAATAATTGAGTTCCCACCACTAGGACCTGTCTAGCCTGCCCTGTTCTCCCCTTCTTACTGTAGCAGTCATCTCCCTGGTGGTCAGAGGGCATGTTGTGCTGCAGCAGTGCTAACCCTGTAATGGCATCCCCCTTATCTTCCCACTTTGCAATTGAATATGCCATTGAGTAAGTGAAAAGTTGGTTCCTGAGTGTGTGACACAAACTGTCAAACGTGGAGGAGGAAATCGGATGGTCTGGAACTCTTTTGCTGAGTCTAGAGTTGGCAACTTGCACAGGGTGACTGGCTCACTAGACAAAAAGGGCTATTGCAGCATTTTAATATGACATACAAGACCATCTGGGTGGTCAGGGATTCATATTACAGCAAGACAATAATTCAAAACTGACTTCTAGGTAACAAAGTGCTTTACAAGATGTGTTTGATGTCTCCACTATTATCCTGGATGCACATAGTTAAACATCTAATTTAGTCTTCATGAACATAACGAGTTTCTGCAGGTGATATGTCTTCACATCACTGTAAGATTTGCAGTTTTAGGTGAACCGTATTGCGTGTTTTTTCCGAATACACAAGGGACTATACATGGCCCAAGAGATAAAGTACAAAGGCTTTAAGTCCAGCGACCTTGGTGACCAGGAATGCAGCGGGAGATTAGGGAAGTAAACAAGTGGCTCGAGAGCTGGTGTAGGAAGAAGAGGTTTGGATTCCTGGAGAATTGGGCCGATTTTGCTGTTGGCTATAAGTTTTACCTTAGGGATGGGCTGCATTTTAATAGGAAGGGTGTAGATGTGCTGGGGAAAAAGATGGCTAGAAGGTTGGAGGAGTAGGCGGGAGAGCAACCAGATAGATAAAGGAGAATATAGTGTAGACAGTGACTTGAAACTAAGAAATGGAAATGGGGATAGAATAGTGGGAGGGGTTAATACAGTTAGAACTGGCAAAATAGTTATTAGGCATACACTAAAAATAACCATAACCTTCTAAACCACTGGTCCCCAACCTTTTTGGCACCAGGGACCGGCTTCAAGCAAGACCATTTTTACAAGGCCCGGCAGGGTGGGGCGGGACATGGGCAGGGCTTTGGTTATATGGGGCGGGGTTATGAAGGGAGTTGGAGTTTAGTGCATTATTATTTAATTATGACATTTAGAATGTCCTGGCAGTACACACATAGGGCAGTATATAATCTATCCCCCCCCCAGCACACTCATAGGGCAGCATATAATTTATCTCCCCCCTCCAGTAATAGACAGCCCCCACTTCTCAGTAATAGACAGCCCCCACCTCTCAGTAATTAGCAGCCCCTCCCCCAGTAATAAGTAACCCCCCCAGTAATGAACAGCCCCCCCAGTAATAAGCAGGTCCCCCCCGTAATAGGAAGGTCCCCCCCCAGTAATAGGCAGCCCCTTCCCCTGTAATAAGCAGCCCCTTCCCCTGTAATAAGTAGCCCCCCCAGTAATAACCAGCCCCCCCCAGTAATAAGCAGGTACCCCCCCAGTAATAGGCAGCCCCTTCCCCTGTAATAAGTAGCCCCTCCCCCCAGTAATAACCAGCCCCCCCCTGTAATAGGCAGCCCCCCCAGTAATAAGCAGCCCCTTCCCCTGTAATAAGTACCCCCCCAGTAATAACCAGCCCCCCCCCCCAGTAATAGGCAGCCCCCCCAGTAATAGGCAGCCCCTTCCCCTGTAATAAGTAGCCCCTCCCCCTAGTAATAACCAGCCCCCCCCTGTAATAGGCAGCCCCCCCAGTAATAGGGAGACCTTCCCTGTAATAAGTACCCCCCCCCAGTAATAGGCATCCCCCCAGTAATAAGCAGCCCCTTCCCCTGTAATAAGTACCCCCCCTCAGTAATAAGCAGGTCCCCCCCCCAGTAATAGGCAGCCCCCCAGTAGTAACCAGACCCCCCAGTAACAAGCAGCCCCCCCAGTAGTAACCAGCCCCCCCCCAGTAATAGGCAGCCCCTTACCCTGTAATAAGTAGCCCCCCCAGTAATAGGCTGCCCCCCAACCCTTATACTTACCTCCTCCCTGTTGTCGCTCTCTGTCTGCTTGTCCTGATGTCAGCCCGGAACGCTTCCTCCCTGAGTCCTCTCCTGCGGAACTAATGAGCAGGGGACTCGGGGAAGAGAATCCTGGCTGCACAGACGTCAGTGTGTGCGCCGGGATCAGCGCGATTACCAGCGGGAAGCTGCGGCGCCCCCGCTGGTAATCGCTTCAGTGGTCAGCGGCGTCGGCACGCCGCGGGCCTTGTGTTTAGCGCAAAAGTTCCCGGCGGTGCCGCGGACCGGCGCTAAACACCCAACGGCCCGGCCCCGGTCCGCGGCCCGGTGGTTGGGGACCCCTGTTCTAAACGTTATGTTGACTAATGCTAGAAGCCTGAACAATATGGGGATTAATGCTAGAAGAGTGACCAATAAAGTTGACAAACTGAAAGTAATAATGTTTGAGGAAAACTATGACATAGCAGAAATAACTGAGACCAGTTTGGATGGAAACTGTTACTGGGCGGTGAACTTACAGGGTTACAGTCTGTTCAGAAGGATTGTAAAAACTGGGGTGGTGTTTGTCTTTACATTCATACTGTTTAAAGCCCACATTGTGGGAAAATATATGCAAGGGAGATGTACATGTGGAGTTCCTATAGGTATAGATATATGGAGGGAAAAACAATAATAAAATTTTCATAGGGGTTCTCCATAGGCCATCAAATATAACTGAAGACACTGAAAATCTATCACTGAAGCATATAGGTGAAGCAGCAAATCACAATGAGGTAATTATTAAGGGGGACTTTTAAAGGGGTTGTCCCGCGCCGAAACGGGTTTTTTTTTTTTTCAACCCCCCCCCCGTTCGGCGCGAGACAACCCCGATGCAGGGAGGTAAAGAAAGCTCACCGGAGCGCTTACCTTAATCCCCGCGCTCCGGTGACTTCTCTACTCACCGCTGAAGATGGCCTCTTCCTCCGTGGACCGCAGCTCTTCTGTGCGGTCCACTGCCGATTCCAGCCTCCTGATTGGCTGGAATCGGCACGTGACGGGGCGGAGCTACACGGAGCTACACGGAGCCCCATAGAAGACTGCAGAAGACCCGGACTGCGCAAGCGCGGCTAATTTGGCCATCGGAGGCCAAAAATTAGTCGGCTCCATGGAGACGAGGACGCCAGCAACGGAGCAGGTAAGTATAAAACTTTTTATAACTTCTGTATGGCTCATAATTAATGCACAATGTACATTACAAAGTGCATTATTATGGCCATACAGAAGTGTATAGACCCACTTGCTTTCATGGGACATCTCCTTTAACTATCCAGAAATAAACTGGGAAGCCAAAACCTATGGATCTCATAAAGGTAACAAGTTTCTGTCAATAACTAGAGATAATTACCAATTTATTCAGGACCCAACTAGAGGAACAGCCATTTTGGACTTAATATTAACCAATAGACCTGACAGAAAAACAGTTTCCATTCCATCATGGCTCCCAGCATCTAAGCAATTCTGGCAGAAGAACAGCACATGACCGTTGCGCCTTTGATTGGCTGCAATGGTCAGGTGGTAGCTGTTTTTGAACAAAAACTGGAGAGACCATGGGACATGGCATCACTGGATTACCAGCAAAAACGATGGGTAAGTATTGCTATTTTTATTGTTTTAACAGATTTGTATCTATGTTTAAAAATAGTATAATACCTAGACAACCCCTTTGATAGGAATAGATAAAGTATAACTTTAAAGCCACTCATGGTGATCCAAAATAAATCTATATAGATGCATATCCATATGAGTAAAATACAAGTTATGACCCAAAAGGAATTTATAACAGTATTACAGAGGAAAATTGCACCTCACATTACAAAATAGGTCAGCAACCATGTATTCATAATCATAGAGGATGTAGATTAACCATTAGGTCAAAAACCGAAGCTTTGTAAGATTCACCATTAGATGAATAGTATACATGTTATCAACAACCTATCTGTTAAACAAAAGACTCCAAAAATTCTCAGAGTACATTCACACGTTGTGGAAATGCTGTGGTTTTGTTGCAGAATTTCTGCAGGAAAACCGCAGGTTAGAGTTAAGCCGAATTCACATGAATGTATTAGTGCAGTGTATTCCACACAGAATATTTGCACATGCAATATGTAGTGAATAGAATTCATTGTTTTCCATAGGTTCATTCACATAGGCGTATTTTGTGTACACAAAAAATATTCAGCAGAATTGTGCGTAAAGTGTGCAATTGTATACGGTGTATATACAGGGAGATGTATAACTTATACCAGCTATAGATAGATATATGGATGGATAGAGAGATAATAGATATGAGAGAGATAGACAGATATAAGAGATAGATAGTTATGAGATAAACAGATATGAAAGAGATAGATATGAGAGAGAGACAGATATTAGAGATAGATAGATATGAGATAAATAGTTGATAGATAAATAGATAGGAGAGAGTTAGATAAATAGAAGATAGATATATAGATAGAAGAGAGATAGATAGAAATAAAGATAGATATGAGATAGATAGATAGATAGATGAGAGATATATAGGAGATAAATAGATAGATGAGAGATAGATAGATAGAGAATAAATAGATATATGGATAGAAGACAGATAGATAGATATGAGAGGTATAGATAGATATGAGAGATTGAGATAGACAAATATGAGAAAAAGATTATTAGATATGAGATAGATAGACATGAGGTAGATAGAAAGATAGATAGATATGAGAGAGAGACATATAGATATAAGAGAATTCTCACAGCGGGATCCGACCCGCGTCCCTGCAGTGACCAGTGCGGCTCACCTGCTTCCGCGTCTGCTCTGCTCTGTGATGTGCCGGCTACCGCCCAGAGAGATAGACATATTTGAGATAGATAGATATGAGACACAGATAGATATGAGAGAGATAGATAGACAGATATGAGAGAGAGAGAGAGATATGATATGGATAGATGGATGAGAGCTAGATATAAAGATAGCTAGAAAAGAGGTAGATAGATAGATTGATAGAAGATAGATATATAGATAGAAGAGAGATAGACAGATAGAAAGGAGATAAATAGATAGATAGATGAGAGATAGATAGCAGATAGATAGATAATAGATAGATTGATGTCACATCCACCAGGTGCACCTTGCCACAACACGGACGCAGGGTGACGTTCACATTGAATGCAAGTATAAAACACCACGCAAAGTGGGACAGTGAGAACCACTCAAGGGAAATAGAAAGAACCTGTCCCTACCAAACAGGGAAGTGAAGAGTCCCTGCGTGCAAGCAGAGTTATTGTTCTGATAAGGACAGCCCTGCTGTCTTCCTCTGGGCCCTGACTATCCTTATAGGAACCCTTGGAGAGATGGACTGACATAGCATCGCAAGTAACAAAGGTAACCAAAAACAACAGAAAGGATAAAGCAGTACTTATCTGCAATGGGAGATATCACCCAGGCTAGAGGATCTCACCAGCTCTCCTTTAGTGAACTGAAATGAACAGCAAGGTAAATAGGGTATGGTAGGCATATAAAGCTCTCCACACCTGCTGATAGGTAGAGCAGCTAGCAATTTCTGCACAATAGGTATTAACCCTTGCCCTGCATAGTAACAGGGTGACAGGTCAGACCCTGTGTCGTGGCCACCATGCCACAACACCGTCACGACTGACAAGCTGCGACAATAGATAAATACAAGAGAGATAGATAAGAGATAGATAGGAGATAGATAGATAGAAGATAGATAGGAGATAGATAGATGGCTAGATAGAAGAGAGATAGGTAGATAGACATAGATCTGGGTGAGGAGAGCAGCAGGGCACGCAGACATGGCCGCTGTACAGCAGGAGCAGCAGGATGATCAGTCATCATTGATGACTTTATCATCTTGCTCCGCTCTGCTTTGGCTTCCTCTCTGTCTGGTCGCACTGTCGGCTGCGTGATTAGTGTGGTGCTGCCGACAGTGCGACCTGGTGTTAATGCACTGAATGTGCATTTGTATATGGTGGAGGGCTGCCTCTGGACCCCCTCAGCGCAGGGGCCCATTCGCCATTGCAACCCCAGCGACCCCTGACGGTACGCCAGTGGGTAAAATAATTTCCTGCAGCACTCACATTTTTATGCTGATCTTGCAGAGGTAAAGGTATCACAATCCATGCAAAACCACTAGCGCTGGGGCCATGGACCTCAGTCCCTATCCAATGTTCACCCAGTTATAGAAAAGCGTGGCAGCATCAAAGATGCTTAAACAAACAAATTCTTTTTATTGCTCCATGTTCATACAAGGACAGGCAACGTTTTGACAGCAATGTCTTTATCAAGCCTGGCCTAGGCTTGATAAAGACATTGCTTTCGAAACGTTGCTTGTCCTTTCTATAACTTGGTACGCCAGTGGGGTCACTGATTTAGGTCTGTTTATTGTATTTTGATTAGTTTTTTATGCACATTATCTGTGCAATAGCCGTGAATATTGAATGCATTTTTAGATTTCCAATAATCTTACATAGTGGGGTGTTTTGTTTTGTGAATCCTACATACTTATCAGTTAAAAACAAATGATGGAATTGCAGAATACGAGATTGTTCAGTATAGAACAAAACAAACACTGTTCCTACATGCCTCCTGGAACTATATAATGGAATAAATAGGCGAGACTGCTAGGAACATTTTTAGGATGTTTGTGGCATTTTTTTTGTGGGGTGGGCAAAATCTGCCTTATACTAGCTGGAAGTCAATAGGGAAATATTATATTGGTGGTACTTGTGAGTTATCTGTCACCACTTTTATTTGAATATATACCATTCACACCATCTTGAAATTAATTTAAAAAGTGCTCACAGACAACTCACCAGTACCAAATAGGCTACAAGCAGTTTTGGGGTTTTGTGACAGTTTTTTTCGATTGTTCATTTTCTCCTGGTCAATGGCTTTTATTTTTTGCTATCACAGCAAGTTGCAGCTTTGGCATTGTTTTCTGTAGTTTGTATATACATCTCTATGGGGCATTAAGGCCTCCTGCCCATGACCGGGTCAGATTCCGCCTGCAAAATATTGTAGTGGAATCAGACCTGGCGCCCCTCAGAGACCCCATACTCACCTCTCCGGATCGGTGGCGGGAGTCTCAGCAGGCGAGCCAGCGTGCATGCGCAGTGCGGGGCATGACGCGTCAGCGCTGGGCTGTGATGCGGATTTCTGTGATACTTCCGCTGTGCTTACAGCGCGGTGTATCACAGGATGGACGTGTAATTTTCCAATATGCTGCAATTCCCCCCCTCCCAACCGCGAGCGGAAAATCGCAGTTGATTTCTGCTCGTGGGCAAGGGAGAATCTGTTAACATAGCATGTCTATTGCTAAGTTCACCAAGATATGTGGTCAGTGGGTTGACGTCCCAATACTGTGCTGGGTGCATCTGACTAACTCCTCTTTTCTGGGAAAATTGAAGGTCTTTTCTCTATTGGTTGTTGTGACGTGCATGGACAATAGGTATACATAATATTGGTACTGGAGTTGTAGGTTTAGTTTATAGTTATTTGTTCTATTTGTTATGATTCCCTAGGTTGAGAGTCTTGGTCTCCTTTGTTATAACGGCCAAAGTTGTTTTAAAAAAGGGGGGTTATTATAAACTATAAAAGGAGTGAGAGAACTGTAATGTTTTAATTTTGTAAAGTATTCTTGATTACTCTCCCTTGTTCTGTATTGTGATGTATGACATGCCCAATAAGCGTTCCTTTAAAAAAAAAACATAGCATGTCTATGGACGGCTATTGCTGCTGGGCTCGTGGTGATTATCCATTCGTGGGCATTTGTCCTAAATGTACCAGAGAAAAATGCATGAGAGTGGATAAAAAAATGTCACCTAAAACACGCTTGTCAAAACATAAGTACTAGTTCTAAAAACATTAAACACTAGCTTTATTTTTTACATGTGTTTTTGAGTGCATAACTTAACATAAAAATGTGTGTTTGAAAGAAGCCTTACTAATGTTCTTTACCAGATTAAATTAAAGGGGTTGTCCCGCGAAACAAAGTTGGGGTATACACTTCTGTATGGCCATATTAATGCACTTTGTAATGTACATTGTGCATTAATTATGAGCCATACAGAAGTTATTCACTTACCTGTTCCATTGCTAGCGTCCCCGTCTCCATGGTGCCGTCTAATTTTCAGCGTCTAATCGCCCGATTAGATGCGCTTGCGCAGTCCGGTCTTCTCCGTGTTGAATGGGGCTGCTCGTGCTGGAGAGCTGCTCCTCGTAGCTCCGCCCCGTCACGTGTGCCGATTCCAGCCAATCAGGAGGCTGGAATCGGCAATGAACCGCACAAAAACCTGCGGTCCACCGAGGGTGAAGATCCCGGCGGCCATCTTCGCAAGGTAAGTAAGAAGTCACCGGAGCGCGGGGATTCGGGTAAGTACTATCCGGTTTTTTTTTTCAACACATGCATCGGGACAACCCCTTTAAGTAAGAAATGTGAAAACTGATTTCTGATACAAGTAATCACATTGCTGAAGGATTTAGGGCTTATTCACATGGATGTATATCGGCTGGGTTTTCATGCCCGCCCGATACGCTGCTCCTCTCTGCAAGGGGAGGAGGTGGGATGGGCAGGAGCTAGTGTGCTGAGCTCCTGCCCCCTCTCTGCCCCTCACCACTGTTTACAATGGGATGGGGTGGAGCTTAGCTCCGCTCCGTCTCGCCCCTCCCATTGCAAATAGTGGCAGGTGGCAGGAGCTCAGCAAACTAGCTCCCGCACCGTCCCGCCTCCTACCCTTGCAGAGAGGGGTAGCGTATATCGGGCAGGTGTGAAAACCCGGCCGATATACCTTCATGTGAATAAGCCCTTACTTTGTAAACTGGAAAAGGAATGTCCTTTATTTTGTCTTTCTGTTAACTCTGATTTTCCTAACATGACAGGAATATTCTCTGTGGGGCTCCAGAATTAGTTTCATTTTAACATTGTGCAGGGATGTCTGTGAGCTATAGTAATTTAATGGAAATGCCATCAGTACTCAATTAAGTAGATTGAATTAATCCCTTAGTGATGCAGCCCATTTTGGCTTTCAGAATGCAGATTTTTTTTCATTCCCACATTCTGAGAGCCATAACTCTTTTATTTTGCTGTTGATGTAGTTAAATTATAGTTTGTTTTCTTGAAATATGAACAAGTCTTTTTGTAATGGCACCATTTTTGAGTACATATAACATATTGAAATAAAAAATTTTTTTTTTGGGGGGGGGGGGGGAGAAAAAAACACCAGTAATTTTGTGTTTTGTGTCTCATTTTAGCAGCATCCACCATTCAGTATAAATGACATGTCAACTTTATTCTATGGGTAAGTGCAATCACAGTCATCCTAAATCTATTTAGGTTTTAATGTTTTACTTTTGAATAATAAAGGCACTAAAACAATAATATGATTTTGTGTCTTGTGGTTTAAATAACATGAGCGTTTTATAGTTCAGGTCATTACGGAAGCGATTATACCAGTTATGTGTAAGGCAGGGTTCACACAGGGCGTATTTTCGTCGGAAATCTCGCGGTTTGGCCGCAGCAAAAACCGCGAGATTTCCGCCGGGAGAACCGCCGCGGTTTAAGCCGCGGCGGTTTTGAAGCGGTCCGGCCGCATGCTTTTCCGTTGCGGCCGGCTCTCCCATAGAGGAGAGCGCGGCCGTAACATAAATAAACAAAAAACCGACTGTAAACAGACATGCTGCTTCTTTTGAAACCGCGGCTGTGGCGGCCGCAGCCACGGTTTTAACCGGATTTACCGCAGCGGATTAGCCGTCCCGTGTGGACGAGGTTTCTGAGAAACCTCGTCCACATGGCTGGCTAATCCAGAGATTAGCGGCCGCGGGCGGTTTTGCCACGGGTGGATCTGCTGCGGCAGAACCGCGGCAAATCCGCCCTGTGTGAATCCAGCCTAAAGAATTTTAAATGCAGAAAAGAGTAGTTGTTTTCGTTTTCTTGACTGCTCATATAATAAACTGCAGTACTTCTGTACTGCAGCATATTATGCCTGCTAGCATAAAACCAGAGGCTTGGCCTGATGGTTGTAATAAGATGACAGACCTAAGTGTTTCCAATAGGTTCCTAACCTATGAAAACCCAGCGGCACTCCACAGTTGCATCAATCTGGAAAATGGGAAATTTGATTGGCCGACAGCTGCCTGTAACATCTGTGATTAGCAGTTATGTTCAATTCTATCACTGGCATTTAACCCTTTCCAATCCATTTATTTTTTCTCACCCATTCTCCCCAGCTCCAAATAAATTGGAGCTGGGGAGAATGGGTGAGAAAAAATACATTTTCTCTGCACCCTCCTGATCTGACAGAGTTCAGGAGGGTGCAGGGAGGGACCTGCTTACCTGTCCGGCGTCTTGCGCATTCTCCTTCTGCCTCCCGGCTCGGCGATCATGTGACCGCTGGGGTCAGGTGGCACCTGGCGGTCACATGATCACCGGGCCGGGAGACAGAAGGAGAATGCGGAAGACGCCGGACAGGTAAGCAGGTCCTCCCACGGTGCAGGCTCCCGGCTCGGCATTCATGTGACCGCCGGGGGTCAGGTAACACCGGCGGTCACATGATCGCCGGCCGGAATCTATGCATTGCATAGCGCTAATTGAGCGCTATGTAATGTGTAAAGGAGAAGGCAGAAAGGGTTAAAAACCCTTTCTGCCTTCTCCTCGGGGGTCCTCGTTGAGGACCAGTGCAGGAGTGCATCTGCACCCGATGTGTCTGACGATCGGGTGCAGATGCACTCCTGCACTGCAGTGTCGGGCCTGCCCCGACATCGGAGCTGTGGAGGGATATTATGATGTCGGGGCAGGCCCGACATTGGACTGGAAAGGGTTAAATGCCTCAATTGGAGTTTGGAGTTACCGAACAGCTCCTTGATGAGATCGTGGGTTGCCGTTCAGTTATCATGGCAGTCAGAGGCCTTCTGAAAGTCCCCAGGGCTGCCATTGCAGACTGCCCATGAAGCCATGTCTGTGGCGTTGCTTGATAGACTGCCTATCAAATCGCTGTATAATGTAATATCTGCATCTCAGTGATATCCCATTATCAATTTACAAGCACTCTGTGAGGCGCCATCTGGTTAACGCAGCTGAACCTGTATCCCAAAACTATGGCAACAGACATATCCACCCTCTATCTCATTATGGTTCAACATAATACAGGAGATCATGGAGATGGAGGACCTCACAGCCTCTATCAAAGAATTGAAGGCAAAATTTTCAAAAAAATACCATTATTGAGTTAAACTCCAGGACTCAACGGAATCCAGATGCCAGTACAACCAATGATCCCTTCACAAATTAAAATATCCCATCCCCTAACTCGCAGACTTGCAATTTGGGGGGTGGAGAGGAGATATGAGAGAATATTCAGATATGTGTCGTTTTTCTTTCTCCTTTTTTTCTCCTCTCTTTTTTCTTTTTCTTCTTTTAACAAAAAAAAGAATGTTGTATTAGAGAAACGTCTAAAAATATTACCTTGCTTACAGTACATGTGGAGTATTTTATTATTGTTATCCTTGAAACTTGCAAACAAAGAATTTGAACAAAAAAAGTTTTATTGACTCTTAAAAAAAATAAATAGTAATAAAAGTAGAAAAGAAAACCGATGATGTGGACTCTTGGCGACCTATTGGTTTAAATTTCTATGTTGACCCTTTTGTTTTGTCTTAACCCTATAATTCTGTGATCTATTAGCCGCTATAGGCAAATACTATTTTTTAAGGCAATATTTGGCCCCCTGCGAGGGGACTTTAGAATGTTATAAGCCTATCATATGTATGACTACAAAATACAATAAAAACTCTTTGAAACTTAAGAAAAAAAGCATATTCGGTATCACTGCATCCATAAAAGTCTGATCTATCAAAGTAACACATTATTTATCCTGCATAGTGAACATTGTCAGAAAAAAATAATTTCAGAATTGCGCTTTTTTGGTGACCCCATCTTCAAGAAAAAACGTAATAAAAAATGATCAAAAAAGTTATATGTACTCCAAAATGGTATCAATGGAAACTAAAAGACGTCCTGCAAAAATCAACCCCCTCACACAACTAAGTCGATGGAATATAAAAAAGGTATGATGGTCAGAAGATGGTGGCAGAAAATAATTAGATTTTTTTCTAGTTTCCAATCTCTACTGTATCTTTTACTGCTATACCTAATCATTAAAAATGTTGCCTTCAAATTAGGCTTTAAGAAGATACCTCTGCCTGATCTGGATTATGATTTTCTCCAGCAGGCTTTGGGGTATTTTGCCGCTTCCGAATTGTATCGTGTGCACACATCATCGTGGAGCAAATTAGACACAAGCTATCAGCCTCATATCCAAAATGGCTCTCTGCCCAGAAACAGCCAGACAGGGCCTTTTATTGACAAGGATAACACCTGCCCTTTATGGGCGTTTAACAGGTTACATCAGTAACATATATGATTCTCATTTGTCGGATCATATAGAATCCCCCCCTCCTTCCTGCCCACCTTCTCTCAAGTCCAATGTATAAGCAAGTCTTTGTCTCACAAACGTGCTCAAAACTGAAAGTGAAAGTAGATATCTCTTTGTTGAAGAAGATCCTGTGTGGGGGATAGGGAGGACTGGGAAAACACTCAAGATGAATACATAAGCAATAACATAACACTGTGATTTAACTCTTTCCTTGTGCAGCAGAGTTCCACATTAGGCTGAAGTCACAAAACACACATAATACGTCTAGTGCAAATCGATAGACATTTTATACTAATTAATTATCATGTCTATCACAATCCCCCCTTAAAATGTCTATCCTCTAACTCTCTATCTAATTTTCACAGTTCTCTGCGCATGAGCCTATAACTGGAGCGCGTTGAAGGTTCGTTTTAGAGTCTTCAAGGGGGTGTAGGACTTGTCCACTCCTTCTGGGGATGCATCCAGCAAACTCATGGTGGGAGCGGCTTTTCCAGCATCAGTTTCACAGGTCTCTCTGACACAGGGGATAACACAGCAGACTAGAACAGAAAAGATAACCATCAGTTCACATACAACAGCGACGCCCGTCTGTGCCAGGATCCTTTACCACCCGCTCATCCATGGCGAGTGCTGGTCCCAAAAGTTAGCTCTTTTTAGTTAGTGCAGTCAGCTTCTTAATGGCAACTGCGTCTTTACCCACGGGTCACGTGTCGTCTGGGATGTAGGTACAACAAGTCTCCCCTATCATCTTACAGACACTCCCCTTTTTAGCTAAAGTCATATCTAAGGCCATTCTATTCTGAAAAGTCATAGTCGAGGTAGGTCCTATTGGTCGACTAGTCCCTATAAGGCGTCTCTAGTATAATTTATAAACCACTGTTAATTATAATAAAACATAATTAATCCAATCAACGTTTATTTACCATAATGATCAGGAAAATGGACTCGAATCTAGTTTTAACTTGGTCTCTAATTTTTAAAACTTGTCAGGTACCCCCCTTGGCTATCCTATGGTGTCAATGTATACGTGTAGATCAAAACTACCACCAGGGGTCTCTCTTCTCGCTCTAGCATAATGTTACAATACTAGTAGTGTGCACAGGTACGCACGGCGTGGGACTCCCTAATCTTCACCCACACCAATGTCCCTCCTGGAGATAGTCCTAATGGTGAACACGTCCAGGTCGCCTCACCCTTGCGTCAGGGTTTTCCCACTGCCCGTAAGTCCCTACTCCTAGGAGGGGGGGGATCCCTACCTCACCTCAGAGGGAGGCCGTGGATTCCCTGGGCTCATTTCCGGGCATCCATACCCTCTATCTGTACAAGTTAACACCCCACAGGGTGTGCCCTCGCCGGAACCTAAGGTCTTCTGCACTATCCCTAGGCAAATGGGAATTCCACTGACAATCCATCTTAGGAGATCGGGGCGGCCGCAGTACTAGTACATTTCTCCTTTTCTTTGGTAGCGTATGTGGTTGGCATTATCGGAACTGGCTCTTCATCTTTTTTAAACAAGGGAAATATTGGTGAGTTCCCCAAAAATCTCCCTCCACCCTGCCTAATTGCCTGGCAGGTGTAGTTTCCAGGGTAGTCAGTAATACTCTCTCCGGTGCAAAACACTTAAGTAGTTATAGAGTATTCCTTCTTCCATTTCTCACGGACAGTGTAATTAGCGGAAATGTTCGTGAAGAGACTAATAAACCACTCTTCAGCATCTACAGGGAGATTTGGGGGGGACCATCCCCGAGTATGGTCGGGCACTACCGCACACGCAACAGTTAGACTTGTTGCTCCTGTTAGCATTGTACCTCATCAACTCCAACCAGAGATTCTGGTCAGAGTATCCAGTCGCTACTGTCAAGGTGTCCTCAAAGGTAGGGTCGGCTATGATCATCATGTTCGTCAAGGTCTTTATCTTACGGCGGAGGGGGTTAATTATGGGCACGGGACTAAGTGAAGGCTTCCATTCGGCTGCATCTACCATACCCCTTATTTTAAACTTCCCTAAGGGATCTGTCCTCCCGTACCGGTATGTCCCCAGACTGTAAGTCCCTCCGTCCCCCGGGCTTGGATCTCCCATGGTTAGTGCAAAAACCGCATTAAAACCAAGCAACATACTAAGTTCAGCCTTCCAATACCCGCTGTCATTATTTTCAAGGAGGGTTATACGACTAATTAGGGATTTCCCGCTCCTATCTTTCTTATTTAAGGCACTTCGCGGTTTATAGGACCAGTCTATTCCTGTGTTACATCCCTCTAATCCCCAATAATGGCAGTCTTCTCCCCAGACGTTATCAGTGGCGCGAACATATTGTATTCCCCGGGTATGTAAGTCATATAACCAGCTGGACTGAGCTAAATCTGGCCTGCGGTGGGATCTTGCGCCTAGACACGGGACCACAGTACAATAGTTGAAGGAATATGCGGCTACTTGAGCATTGAACGAGTTATACTAGAAGGTAACCATACCCTCATATTCTTCCGACTAAGGATTCCAGTTGCTACCCTCCTCTCTCACTAGCCCTAACCAGAGTAATGTCTTTGGCACAACAAAGACTGGTCTCCCGGATCTGAAGCTTTCTTACAGTATGAAGCATGGATCCATGTAAGTCTTTCGGCTAGTTTCACAGCTGTGGCAGTAGTCAGAAGCACCTGGTAGGAGCCATCAAATCGGGGCTCAGGAGGGTGCTTCCTGGGGAACTTCTTGATGCGCACCCAATCCCCAGGCTGCAAGATATGTGTCCCAGTGTCTGCCTCTGAGTCTGGAAGAGAACACCTGTGCATAGGCTTTGGTTAGTTCTTTAACAACGGAAATCACATACTCAGTCAACACATCAGATTGTAATTGTAACTACTGAGGATAGTAACAACCTAGCCTTGGGGCTAGCCCAAACAATCTCATAGGGAGATAATGTATAATCCCCCCCTGGGTTCATATCTAACACTGTATAAGGCTATTGGATGACAGTCTTTCCAAAGTGGCGTCATTTTTAAGTATCTTACTTTTTAGCGTGCCACTAAGTCTCTCCACCTTTCCATTACACTAAAGGTGGTACAGTATGTAAAAGGCCTGGGATACACCCAGAGCAGACATGACATGTTACATTCACCTGCGAAGTTTATACCTCTGTCTGACTCTGAGTCACTTCTGGTACCCCATATTCACAGTTTACCTCGTTCATGAGCTTCTTTGCGGTTACCTACTTGTTTGCCTTGGTAACAGGGTCGGCCTCCAACCTGCAAAGACATCAACAACAACAAGCATGTATTCATACTTCCCAACAAGTGGGAGCTGAACGTAGTCAATTTGCAATCCCTGAAATGGGTAGAGTGGTCCCGGCAAGTGTGATGTGGCAAATTTACTTCTGCCCTGACTCACCTATGGCATAGATCATGCTAAACCGGACAAATGATGCAGCAGCTACAGAGAACCCAGAAGTCGCCCATCGTCTTTCAAGCGTCGTCGTCATTGCTGGTTTACTAGGTGGGTCTTTCCGTCCATCAGCTGGGCCATCATGGGATACAGGAACTGTGGTGGGCAAGTGCTGTTGACTGTTCACCACACGCTGTCCTGTTTCTGCTGCTCCCATATTAGTCCATTTATTCTTTTCTTCCTTGCTGGCTTGTAACTGTAAAAGTCTTTAGCATATCAAAGTCCAAATTTTTGTCAATGTCCAAAGTTTTTTACCACTGACTCATGCTGTCAGTATCTTTTCTTCTTTCTTCCACGGCTTGAGGGCCGCTGCCTTTGCTATGCTGTCAGCGAGGGTGTGGTCTCTCGCCTCTCCAGTGTAGGAATCGGTGCGAACTCTCAACTTTGTCAGGTAGAAGTAGGGCCTCCATGCGACTCTGTACCGCTGCACCATTCTCAATTGGTTGTCCTGCTAAGGTAAAAAAACTGTCTGGCCTTCCATATTGGGCCGTAATCATGAGCTATGCCAAATGCATACCAGGAGTCAGTGTAAAGGGTTGCAGTCTTACCTCTCACCACTCTACTCGCCTCAGTGAGGGCCTTCAATTCCGCTTCTTGTACTGTGACATGCGGAGGCAGAGCTTCTGCTTCTAGGACATCTTGTTGTGTGACCACTGCATATCCGATGTGGAGTCATCAGTCCTCACCCTGGTACCATCTGCAAAAAGCTCAACATATGCATTATCAACAGAGGTTCTGGTAACTGTTTGCATACCTGCAGTTTCTTACTGTATTAGTACTAAATAATCGTGCTGATGTTCTATTTCACATGGCTCGGAATCTTATCTTATTTCATTTATTTATTTATTTTTTTTTCAAACCCAATAGCTGATCTACAACACCTAGATCATCTATGACCCAGATCACCTCTGCCTCCCCCCTTTTGAACCGGAATACTCAATGGAAAAAGAGTAATTGCGTTCAAACTAGTAAACCAAGAGGCACAAAAACAAGCACTCTGTAGGTCAAGGTGTCATTATATGCAGCGAAGTCTGAGCGAAAATATCCTTTAGATTTTATTTTTTTTCCTTTCAGGTCGCAGTTAGCATTTTTTAACACAAGGGGGCGCCACACAAGTAAAATTTTACATCACCCAGTGTAATAGTACGTCAGGGGAAGTCCAGCGTTTAGCTTTTACTCTCCTGTCGGAATATAATTATAGCTTCAGTGTAAACTGACACTAGAATATACAAAAGACTTAAAGAAAAACTAAAGAATACGGATGAATTAACATCCTACTCTGGGCAATTCAATCCCTCTTTCTTCACATAAAAAGTTAAATTACTTCACCAAATTGCGTGAAAAAGTTTGCTGGGTGACTATAGGGAAATTATTTCATCTGTATGAGCCTTCCATAACATCATCTGTCTGAGCATCCATTGGAGAAGCGGGCAGTGGAAAACAGAGCCCCTGGGAACATGAGAGAGCGTCCCCTGTCATGTATTCCTGGTCTCTGCCCCCCCATGCATCAACTCCAATCTTCCATGCACTATAAACCAGCTTAGTCATCTACTATGTCCCAAGCTGCATCTTCACAAAGGTTTGTTTCCCTGAACTTATCACACATCCAAAGTGGCCACATCTTGGAGCGTAACAAAGTCTGGTCAAACAAAACCTTACTTCAGACAATCATGATGTTAGCACTGGATACAGTGGCATTGGGGAATATAGGCCTCCCAAATGCAGCAAAATGGCCGCCAGAGGCAGAAAGGGGCGGGGCTACAGATCTCCCAGGTGAGGCAAAATGGCCGCTGGAGGAATGGGCGGGCCCAGGAGTAGCAGCACTTCCAGGTGTGGCAAGATGGCCGCTGGAGGAGGAAGGGGAGGGGCCAGGTCCTGTCCCGGATGGGGAGGGACCGGAAGTAACATCACACACCCTGAAAGTGAGCACATGGGGGGAAGTAACTTCAGGGTGGGGGCAGGCCTCACTACATTTACTGCAGAGTCACACTATGTTGGATTGTAAACATTGCAAGCGCGGCCGCCATTACAGGGAGGGGCTGTAGTCAACACAAAGGCATTACATTGTTCATAAGCAATACACATACCCCCCTACATGCTTTCTCCTCTTCAATCTCTTAACTACGTTATACCTCCTCCTAGCAATCTAAAAACACCTTCCTTTCTGCTGGGCTTCCTGCTCATCTTCTGAAAACTTTCTACAGTCTATCTTACCTATCCATACTCCTTTCTGCTTATCTGTCCATGACCTAACATTTCTTTCTGCAACTTTTCCTGGTCCTTTCCCATTATTCAGTAAATTCTGCTTTCTTCAAATCCTTCCCATATAACCTCTTTCCCACTCAGATTACAATGCACATTAATTCTACAAAACAAAGACAGAAAGGCAACAGAAAGGGTTAATTGGAAAAAGCTTTCAGTTCACTCTTATCAGCAGCCCTCCCCCCAACAATACACACTGCACATTCTTTCTATAATACCAAACAGAGGGGATTACTGGAGAATAACCACAACGGCTCAAGGTATATATCTCATCTACCTTTATAACAACCAACCTCTACTAGTAATCCGTCTGGACAGGACATTTTAGCTATACACAGAGACTGACAATTATTTTCAATGACCAAGAGTTTCTGGAGCCAGCCGTCACAAAGCACGGCTATACCTTTCCACATATGAGAACATAACACGCTCAATCATAAAGGTAAGTATACGTATCATAAATCTTCCTAACCTCACACTAGTTTTACCTAGGAGCACGTGTCACTGGCGTGTTCCCTCAGACTTAAACAGACGAGTCCGCCCTCCTGACACATTAACCCTCACAGAATTTATCTCTTGGTCTTGTATACACAATTTTTAACCGTCTCAGACATAGCAGCCACAGCATACAAAATACCCCTTAAGCAGGTTAAAACGGTGGTCTTTTCCGAGTAAGAAAGAACTATATTACCTGCCTTTCATTGATTTATCACTCTGGATCAGGAACAGGCAGAAAAGCAGTCAGAACCCAGATCACATGGGTAGATTTACATAAAGCAATCTTACCGTGTTCTGTAGATTTTCGGGCCCCTGAGTTCTGCGTGCCATCTGCCGATCTCTGTATTTTTCCAGAATGAAAGAAATCAAAATCTCTTAACTCGATCCACCCAGGAGACGCCACTGATCTGGATTATGATTTTCTCCAGCAGGCTTTGGGGTATTTTGCCGCTTCCGAATTGTATCGTGTGCACACATCATCGTGGAGCAAATTAGACACAAGCTATCAGCCTCATATCCAAAATGGCTCTCTGCCCAGAAACAGCCAGACAGGGCCTTTTATTGAGAAGGATAACACCTGCCCTTTATGGGCGTTTAACAGGTTACATCAGTAACATATATGATTCTCATTTGTCGGATCATATAGAATCCCCCCCTCCTTCCTGCCCACCTTCTCTCAAGTCCAATGTATAAGCAAGTCTTTGTCTCACAAACGTGCTCAAAACTGAAAGTGAAAGTAGATATCTCTTTGTTGAAGAAGATCCTGTGTGGGGGATGGGGAGGACTGGGAAAACACTCAAGATGAATACATAAGCAATAACATAACACTGTGATTTAACTCTTTCCTTGTGCAGCAGAGTTCCACATTAGGCTGAAGTCACAAAACACACATAATACGTCTAGTGCAAATCGATAGACATTTTATACTAATTAATTATCATGTCTATCACATGCCTAACAGTGAAAAAAATGGGAAAACATGATTTTTTACATGTTAGTGGTCACCTTGAGATAAAGAAATTGCAAGAAGTTTCAGACTGCAATGTTCATTCCTTCAATAATTTACAGCTCTCTGATAACTTGCTTAGAGGTTCAGACTTTTCTCATGTGGATGTGTTGCTCTTAGTAAAACTTGTTGGATGGAAGGCCTGGGTGTCTGGGATGTTGCCTTCAGTCACTGTCATTTATCAGCACAGCTTCTTTCCTGCACTGAAGTTCTATGCTATAGCCTAGGTACGCTTACCATCTTGACCTGCTTTTTTCATTCTTCAATGCAAAATTTCAAAAACTGAAAAAAAAACTTGTTATTTTTTAATATTTCTGCCTATGTTGTATGCCATCATTATGATGATGCCAGGAATCTCTCCAAATTGTCTGCTCAGTATTGAAAACAGTATATCCCCACTTTTCCCTCTCATCTCTCTCTCTCTCCAACTGCATTTCCACAACCTTTCTACATTCACTATCAAAGCTAGTTATCTTTGACTTTATACATTTTCTTCTAGTCCTTATTTTCTTTTTTAACCCAGTAACACAAAATTATTTACATGTATATAATCCGCGGAGTGCACTTGCTACAGAATGCTATTGTTATTGTGTTCAAGTTGACAAGGAAGCTATACCTACATGATCACCTGTCCATTTAAGCCCTAAGATCAATAGCAACTATGGCATCTAAGAAGTTTCATAAGGGGACTGTCACCCCAGTCAGAGTTCCTGCATTGTGATCACAGGGTGTAAATAGATTGTCGTCACAGCAAGTGGCCTAATGACAGCCCTCAAGGGTGTCTTCCTAGTACACTTGTCAAACTACTAACGACCACTTGTCAGAGAGTATGTATGTGAGTGCTTCTCATGCTCTGCTCCTGGTAACATTATCACTTTGCCCTCTGGTGACGACATCGAAGGTCCTACAACATATATAAAACACAGAGCCTGACTGACAAAAGAACAACACAGTTAGGGCTTTTGAAAAGGGGAGGACAAAAATAAAAAAATGAGAATACAACTAAGCTGTTATTATCTCAGACACAACTCAGCGGTCCTGACAGAAGGCACCGACCTTCCACCACCACAAAGATCTGGTGGGCTGAAGGACCTGTGGTGATGTGAATACTATGGGAGGAGCCATTCTGCAGTTTGGTAGAAAGTACTGTATGTGGGTTCTTCTCATATTCCGCCCTCTGGGGACATCATCACAGATCCAGCAGGATATATAAAACACACAGCCTGACCGACGAAGAACAACACAGTTAGGGCTCTTGAAAAGGGGAGGACAAAAATACCAAAATGAAAACACAACTAAACTGCTATTATCTCAGACACAACTCAACGGTCCTGACAGAAGACACTGACCTACCACCACCACAGAGATCCAGTGAGCTAAAAGACCTGCGGTGATGACACTGCTGTGGGAGGAGCTAAGCTGTGTTTGTCTTGTGTGGGAATCAAGATAGATGTATTAGAGCTGTGTGTGTGATGTGCGATGTGTGTAATGTGTGGGAATCAAGATGGATGTAGTAGAGCTGTGTATGTAAAGTGTGGGATCAGGATGGATGAAGTAGAGCTGAGTGTGTGATGTGCTGTGTGTAATGTGTGGGAATCAATATGGATGTAATAGAGCTGTCTGTGTTATGTGTGGGGTCAGGATGGATGTAGCAGAGTTGTGTGTGTAATGTGTGGGGTCAGGATTGATGTAGTAGAGCTGTGTGTGTAACGTGTGGGGTCAGGATGGATGTAGTAGAGCTGTGTGTGTAACGTGTGGGGTCAGGATGGATGTAGTAGAGCTGTGTGTGATGTGTGGGGATCATAATGGATGTACCATTTAGCAGAGCTGTGTGTGTAATGTGTGGGAATCAAGATGGATGTAGTAGAGCTGTGTGTGTAATGTGCTGTGTGTGGGGGGTCAGGATGGCTGTAGCAGAGCTCTGTGTGTCATGTGCTGTGTTTGTGAATCAGGATGTAGCAGAGCTGTGTGTGTTATTTTCTGTGTGTGTGATATGTTGGGTGAGGATGGATGTACAGTGGGGAAAAAAAGTATTTAGTCAGATACCAATTGTACAAGTTCTCCCACTTAAAAACATGAGAGAGGCCTGTAATTGACATCATAGGTAGACCTCAACTATGAGAGACAGCATGAGTAAATACATCCAGAAAACCACATTGTCTGATTTTTAATGAATTTATTTGCAAATTATGGTGGAAAATAAGTATTTGGTCAATAAAAAAACCTCATCTCAATACTTTGTTATATATCCTTTATTGCCAATGACAGAGGTCAAATGTTTTCTGTAAGTCCTCACAAGGTTGGCACACACTGTTGCTGGTATGTGTCGCGTCCAACCGGACGTGCAATATCCAAAACAAACGAAAAGGCACAGCCGTGCAACGTAAATACTAAACTACGGGAATACCTCTCCCTACGGACCCCTAATCCGGGGAGGGGCCCTGCCTACTTGGCGGGCCGATCGCTCCGATAGGTGCGGACCAGCACGCGTGCCTGGGCCACTGACAATTCCCTATCAGGGAGCCCTAATACAAAAGATAAGAACAGAAAACCAAACAAATGCAGAAATAAAGAACTTAGCTTATACAAGCAGGAGCTTCAACCAGGAGGTATTCCACAGCAGCTGTCCAGCGGCAACTGAAGCATTGACCAGCAACTGGGGTCAATACTAGCACTTAAATAGGAGCAGAGCTACTCCGCACCAGGTGATGACTGACATCACTCTTGCAGTCACCACACCCCTCAGCTCCAGGAGAGGTAAGGACACTAACAAACCCTGGTCTGGCCCGCAAGCAAGGCAAAAGCCTCAGAACGGCTGCAACAGTAGCTCCCCTTCTAGAAGGGGCCCCAGGACCCTTAAGACCAGGACGACCAGGGTTAGATCTGTGAAAATTTTTCCCGGACGATCCGCATGAACATCCGCTGCAGGAACCCATGACCTCTCTTCTGGGCCATAACCGCGCCAATGTAAAAGGCACTGCAAGGAATTTCTGACTCGACGGGAGTCCAAAATGCAACTTATTACAAGCTGCTCCTTCCCATCCACCAGCAGAGGAGCCGGGTGTGGTGAGTCCTTCCCAGAATCTATGAATCTTTTGAGCAGAGATTTGTGGAACAGATTGTTAATCTTCATCGCACTGGGAATTTCCAACCGGAAAGCAACCGCGTTAATCTTCTCAATTATTTTAAACGGACCAATAAACGGGCCCAGTTTAGCGGACGGTTGTTTGAGTTTTATATTTCTGGTAGACAACCAAACCAAGTCTCCAACACAGAATCCCACCCCCTCAGAGCGGTGACTGTCTGCAACTCGCTTGCTCCGCCGAACTGATCGCTGTAAATTTTTCTGGACCTCCACCCACCCGACCTCAATATCAGAACAAAACTCATTTGCTCCTGGTACCTCCGAAACCCTCTTGGAAAGGGGGCCAAAACATGGGTGAAAACCGTAGTTACAAAAGAACGGTGATGTCCCCGTAGCCTCCAGTGGTCTATTGTTTAGAGCAAACTCGGCTAGTGGTAAGAACTTCGACTAGTCCTCCTGGTTTTCCGAGACATAACAACGTAAATATTGTTCCAGGTACTGATTACACCTCTCAGTTTGCCCATTGGTCTGAGGATGGTATGCCGAGGAAAGCGAAAGCTGGACACCCAAACGAGAGCACACTATTCCCCAAAAGCTGGAAACAAATTGTACGCCACGATCGGAGACTATATTCTCTGGCAAACCATGTAGTCTAACGATGTGGCAAATGAACAAACTAGCCAACGTCTTCGCATTAGGTAAATCGGGGAGTGCCACAAAATGGCACATTTTACTAAACCGGTCCACTACCACCCACACCACAGTGTTGCCATCGGAAGGTGGTAAATCCATAATGAAGTCCATGGACAAATGAGTCCATGGTCTCATAGGAATAGGCAGCGGCAATAACATACCGGCTGGCCGACTGCGGGATGACTTGGTTCTGGCACACACCTCACATGACGAAACAAAACTGAACGTATCTCGTCGTAATGACGGCCACCAAAACGTTCTAGAGAGTAGCCTGTGGGTATTATTAATTCCCGGATGCCCTGCCAACACCGAACTGTGAATCTCGGCCAGCACCTGTAACCTTAGATGAACTGGAACAAAAAGCTTCCCAGCCAGAAGCTTTGACGGGGCCAAATTTTGTGCTCTACAGACTTGCTCCTCTAACTCTAATGACACCGCCAACACCACCACCCCTTCAGACAGGATCGGGGCAGGAGGTTCCTCAGAAACTACTGGAAGAAAACTTCTTGAAAGAGCATCGGCCTTCACATTCTTCCAGCCTGGACGATATGTAACCAAAAAATTGAAATGGGAAAAGAAAAGCGACCAGCGTGCCTGTCTGGAATTAAGTCTCTTGGCAGATTCCAGATATATGAGGTTTTTGTGATCCGTAAAAACCATTACTTTGTGTTGCGCCCCCTCTAGAAAATGACGCCACTCCTCGACTGCCCATTTAATCGTCAGCAATTCCCTGTCCCCAATATCATAATTTTGTTCCGAAGACGAAAATTTACGAGAGAAGAATGCACACGGGCGGAGATCTTGCAATGTCTCAGTTCCCTGAGATAGAACTGCTCCAACCCCCACCTCTGAAGCGTCGACCTCAACAATAAAAGGCCTAGAAGAATCTGGCTGCGCCAGAACCGGAGCAGTAGCAAAACACTTCCTCAATCTCTGAAATGACTGCATTGCTTCCGCCAACCATTTAGTAGGAAAGCACACCTTCTTAGTCATATCCGTGAGAGGTTTAACAATCACCGAAAAATTCCTGATGAATCTACAGTAATAGTTGGCAAATCCCAAGAACCTTTGTAGGGCTTTCACATTCTCTGGTAGGACCCAATCCTGTACTGCTCGAACCTTCTCAGGATCCATCTTGAAACCTTCTGGGGTAATTATATGCCCCAAAAATGTGATCTCTTGTACAGCAAACACACACTTTTCTCTTTTGTCGAGCAAACAATTCTCGCGCAAAACTTGGAGGTCCTGTTGAAGATGGGAAACATGAGACTCAAAATCCTGGGAAAAGATCAAAATATCATCCAAGTATATTAATACAAATCTGCCCACAAACTGATAGAGAACTTCATTGATAAAGGACTGAAATACTGCAGGGGCATTAGTGAGACCAAAAGGCATAACTAGACTCTCATAATGCCCCTCTGGGGTATTAAACGCAGTCTTCCACTCGTCCCCCTCCTTAATCCGGTTTAAATTATATGCCCCGCGCAAGTCTAGTTTGGAAAACCAGTTAGAGCCATTCAACTGCGAAAACAGATCCGGGATAAGGGGGAGAGGGTATGGATTGCGTTTCGTGATTTTGTTCAATTCCCTAAAGTCAACACAGGAACGTAACCCGCCATCGTTTTTCTTTACAAAGAAGAAACCAGCTGCTAGTGGGGAATTAGATGGCCGTATATGATTCCTTCTCAAACTGTCCTGGATATAATCTTTGAGCGCCAGTGTCTCAGGGGCCAACATGTTGTACATGCGACTCTTGGGAAACTTGCAGTCAGGGAGAAGTTCAATTGCACAATCCCCCTTTCTGTGGGGTGGTAATTTGTCTGCCCCCTCCTGGGAAAACACATCAGAGAAGTCAGCGATAAATTCAGGCAACTCCTCTGCCTGAATAGAAGCTATATCAACAGAAATGCAACCGGACAGACAACCAGGGCTCCATTTCGCAATGTCCCCCTTTTCCCAGTCCACTACTGGGTTGTTTAGGTGTAGCCAAGGCAACTAGAGATGAGCGAACGTACTCGTCCGAGCTTGATATTCGTGCGAATATTAGGGTGTTCGGGATGCTCGTTACTCTTAACGAGCACCACGCGGTGTTCGGGTTACTTTCACTTTCCTCTGTGAGACGTTAGCGCGCTTTTCTGGCCAATTGAAAGACAGGGAAGGCATTACAACTTCCCCCTGCAACGTTTAAGCCCTATACCACCCCCCTGCTGTGAGTGGCCCGGGAGATAAGGTGTCACCCGAGTATTGAAATCTGCCCTTCCCGCGGCTCGCTACGGATGTATTCTGACATTAGTTCAGGGAAAGTGGTATCGTGTTGGAGCTACTATAGGGAGAGTGTTAGGTGTATTGTAGGCTTCAAGAACCCCAACGGTCCTTCTAAAGGCCATAAATCGTCTCTATATGCGCTCAGTGGGGCCGGCGGCAGCAGCGCCGACCCCATTGAGAACATATAGAAGACAAATCCTTCTTTTCTGCCACAGCTGTAACAGCTGTAGCAGAGAAGAACGATGTTTGCCCATTGAATTCAATGGAATCAGCAATACAGCAGGTTCCACTGAATGCAATGGGCTGCCGGCGATCGCAGGATGAATGGTCGGGAAGGGGTTAAATATATAACCCCTTCCCTGCAATTCATCCAGAAATGTGATACACTAAAAATATATACCGGCGTATAAGGCGACGGGGCGTATAAGACGACCCCCCAACTGTCACCTTATACGCCGGCAATACAGTGGAGCAAAGAATAAAAAGCATTACTCACTTCTTCAGACGATCTGCGGCGCTCCTGTAGACTGTCACTCCTTCCTGGTGTTCTGCGGTGCTCCTGCAGGCTGTCGCTCCCTCCTGGTTCCCGGCAGAGCATTGCTTTCTCTACGAAAGGCTTTAAATCCACGCCTCCAGAAACACACGTGCCTTCAGCCAATCACAGCCAATGACAGTGATGTCATTGAATTGCTGTGATTGGCTGTGCTTCTGGAGGCGGGGATTTCAAGCCTTTCATAGAGAAAGCTTTAGTCCGTGGACCAGGAAGGATATCCTTAAATGGACATTAGGCACACAAAAACTCAGATAGTGGAGCAGCATCGGACACTGGGATGGGAAAATCCAAGGCATTCATCTCTAAGCCTAAACGTTTGACCGTCTCCTGATGTATTAAATTAATACAAGCTACACAATCCAGAAAGACTCGTATGGGACTGTCAACACTGCCACAACGAATTTCGGCGGGAAGTACCAGCCGGGAAGAGTATACCCAAGCAATCTGATGGCCTAGAGGAACCTTCCCTCTAATCTCCAGGCCATCTAGTTTTTCCGACTGAGCCTTACAATGTGGGCAAAACTGGGCCATATGACCTGTACGATTACAGACAAAGCATCGGCCATTAAACTGTACCGTCCTTCTCCTCCTAACCCCGCCAGCTAGGGACCCCAGCTGCATGGGTTCTTCCAAACCTGCAGGTAGGAGGCCGGGATCCATAGACAGCTCCTGATGCCTCTCCCTGATCCGTCTCCCAACTTTAATAGCCAGAGACATGGCCTCATCTAGACTGCGGGGTACTGGATATCCTGTACGAGCGGTTGCGCATGGGCAGAGGTGTGTGAGCAGTTGTGTACGGGTGGAGGTGTGTGAGCGGTTGCGTACAGGCGAAGGTGTGTGAGCGGTTGCATACAGGCGAAGGTGTGTGAGTGGTTGCGTATGGGCAGAGGTGTGTGAGCGGTTGCGTACGGGAGGAGGGGTTTGAGTGGTTTGCGCACAGGCAGAGGTGTGTGAGCGGTTTGAGGGAACGGGCAGAGGTGTGTGAGTGGTTGTGTACGGGCAGAGGTTTGTGAGAGGGGGGGAGGTGTGTCAGCGGTTTGCGCACGGGCAGAGGTGTGTGAGCAGTTTGCACATGGGCAGAGGTGTGTGAGCGGCCACGCACGGGCTGAGGTATGTTTGGAGAGTGACCTAGTCAAACTTCACTACTTCCACAAATAAATTGTAGATCCCCATTAGGTTGACATCCATGCCTGGCAATGTCATCCAGTGTGCTACTTGTGCAACGTATGCGGTGCTTGATCAGCTGATCGAGGGTGCATACTGTTGCGCAAGATGCGCGATGTGTGGGAATCAGTATGGATGTAGTAGAGCTGTGTATGTGATGTGTGGGGATCATAATGGATGTACCATGTAGCACAGCTGTGTGGTGTATTGCGCCACGAGAAACACTGGTACTATAATTTCCTAATAATTACTAGTTATTCATAATAGGGTGCCTGTCAGCATTACATTGAAATGCCCAGTATAATGCAATGCAGAAGTACTGCAGTAAATTTACTGAAAGATGAGAATGATCGCCTCGTTTAGTAAAAACAAATTAAAATGTTTAAAATATTAAAACAAATACAAAAGCCCTCTTTTTTCTATTCAAAAATGCTGTATTATATAACCTTACTCATTACATAGCACCATGTCCGCAGAGTATTATCGACCCTTCATGATGGACATCATTAATTTAAAAAAAGTTCCCACATTGAAAAGTGATCAAAAAGTTGTGTGTATCCAAAGATATCAACAACCACAGTTCCCCATGCAAAAAAAACAAACAAAAACAATCAGAAAGCCATGTCAATAGAAAAAATAAAACAAATATATATTTGTCTCAGAATATGGCAACACACAAAGCCTTGTTAATGAACGGGGTTACATTAATCCACAGTCAACAAAATATCTACAAATTTAGAAAATTCAAGACTGTTGCTACTTTCTGTAGTAGTAGGCATCTTGTTAAGATCAATATAATAGCACGACAGGCAATCCTGAAGGAGGTGAGAAAGAACACAAGTGTAACAGCAGAAGACTCTGCAAACTGCAAAAACCTCTGTTCTTGGGTCCATTTTAAAGGCCCCTTTACACGCAACAATTATTGCTCAAAAAATTCTTTCAAATGGCTAAAAGTGAGTGATAATCGTAAAGGCGGGCAGTCATACATTATTTGTTAATTTATCGTTCAGCTTGGGTTTTTAGCCCACATAAAATCCATTGTTTGACCACTCAAAAGATATTCCATTTCAATGGAATTCATTCAGTCTTTTGAGTGGCTTGCCAATTTAAAATCCTAGTAGAAGACAATGGAATCCTGCCAGCCAGATAATCCCTTGAATAAACACACACCCATCTGAGTAAACAGCAGCTACTGAGTTTACTTTAGCTAATGAGGGAAATGCAGAGGATTAAAGCCATTATATGTACGTGTAATTTTATGCAAAAATGTCATCAGTTGGTTCAGTTGTGCAGCTGTTTTAGCAATAATCATTGCGTGTAAAAGGGCCTTTAGAAAAATATTGAACAAGAATAGTTTTCATGTAAGGACACCACAATGGAAGCCTCTGCTGTCCAAAATAAAAACGTTTTTGCAGTCTCAAATTTGCCTGAGACCACTTGCATGTTCAACGGTGCTTCTTGGAAAATGTTCATGGACAGATGGGATAACAGTGGAACATGCTAGCACACATGTGCAACACTATAATTAGAAGGGAAAAATACACACATGAAAACTTCATCCCTTCTGTTATAGTATTGTGATTGGAACATCACGGTTTAGGGCTGCTTTGCTGCCTCAGAGCCTGGATGCCTTGTGATCATTGAAGGTGTGTCAAAATATTTGACAGCAGAATATAAAAGCAGCTGAAAGGATATTGGGTGATTCAACAAGACAATGACCAAAAACATACAAATTAACTAAAGAATAGTTGAAAAATAAGAAGATTTTAAGTTCTGACCTTACTCATATTAAGATGATGTAGCATGAGCTGAAATATTTATGAACTGAAACACATTTTCGGGGAGGAATGGTCCAAAATTTGTCCTTAATGTTGTAGAAAACGTTTGGTGGTGGTGATTGTTGGCAAGCTGGATCTGCATGTCAGTTGATTGGCTGCACTGCTCGTGATAGAAGTTTCATTTGATGAGCATATTCACTTTTTTTGCAACTGTATTACATAAAGATCTTCAGGCTCTTAAGAGAAATATCTCTGCCATATAGCACCCCATACAGTTGCACCCACAGTCATACAGCCCCCTTCACAGACCCTTGCTGTGTGAATTAGGCTTAAGGCCTCATGTCCATGGGGAAAATCAGGCCCACTACGGATTCTCCATGGAGAATCCGTAGCGGGTCCCTCCTGCCCCGCGGACATGAGGGCTGAAAATAAGAATTAACTCACCTCTCGCCCGCTCCGGATCTTCCCTTCGCCGCGGCTTCATCTTCTCTCCGTCGCGGCCGGATCTTCTATCATCGGCCTGGCGGATGCGCAGGGCACGTCGGTTGCATGCCTCGCGCATGCGCCGTCCCGAAGAAAAAAGATCCGGCCGCGACTGAGAGAAGATGAAGCCGCAGCGAAGGGAAGAACCGGAGCAGGTGAGTAAATTCCGATTTTGGTCTCCCACAGATCCGGACAGCTTCCATAGGCTTCAATAGAAGCCTGCGGGAGCCGGCCCCGCGGGAGACCCGCACGAAAATGGAGCATGGTCCAGATTTTTTCATGCTCCATTTTTTCTAAAGTCAATTTTATTGACTATCCGCGGGTATTTATCTACCCGCGGGTGGTCAATGCATCCCTATGGGATGCGGATCCGCGGGCAGGAGAAGAGTTAAAATCCGCTGTGGATTTTAATTCTTCTTTTGCCCGTGGACATGAGGCCTAAGGGCTCATGTCCACCAGTGTTTTTTCACCGCATATTACGCAGACTTTCATTGTTCCATGCACACCAGCGTGTAGACACTGCATATCCATACGCAAGAGAAAAAAATCGCAGCATGCTCTATTTCTCTGCATATGATACACAACCCTTCAATCTGCTGCGCATGATATTCTGTCCATACACAATGCATTGCGTAGGGCAGCATTTTGATATGCATCTCCGCTCTGAACAGAACAGGAAATTTAAAAAAAATCACACTGCACATGTCCGTGACTTCAGATTCCCGAGCATGCACAGTGCCATACTCAGCCCATACGCAGTTTATGCCAGCTCTCTGCCAGTAGAACGTATGGACTTTAGCGTGTAAAATGCCACAGCACACGCTCATGGGCATGAGCCCTTAGGTTGCATTCAGAAAGCTATCATACAACTCCATGTATTTTAGGCAGACCCTGGTATTCAGTGTGAATGGAATTACCTCAAAACAAAGTAGGGAAGTTTCCTTTCACAAAACCTCTCAGAACTTTTTTTTTTTGCATTTTCTTTGCTTTATCCTTATGGGATGCATTTGTGTTCTGTGCAATACATATCTATATAACTATCTACCTATCTATCTAGATGTTGCACAGAACGCGAATACATATATATATATATACCCAGTTCTGAACTATTTTATGGCTATGAATACAAGCGAAAGAAAGAAACCATTCCTGTCCTATTACTTCAGCTGAAGAGCAATAAAAGAAACACCTGCAATACTACAAAAAGCCAGTAGGGGGCACCATTGAACTGCTTATTGCTTTACTTTGGAAAATGTGAGGTTTTTTTTACATGAGATTTCAGTTTGCAATGTTTCCAACATTAAAAATATGATGATGAAATAGTCTTTACTACAGGAACACTTAGCTATGGAGTAAAATATCTGGAAATGTAAAATGTTACCACTGTATGAAATTGTAAAGTACTTAAAGGAGATGTCTCGAGGAAGCAGTGAATTTTTTTTTTTGCCCAGTCCCCCTAATTAAGCATACATTACTAAGCCCCCCTGTAAATGACTTTTCTAGCTGGTTTGTACTTACCGTTCCAGCGTTTCAGCAACTTATAAAAGTTTCCCCAAGATGGCCACCGGCTTTTTTCCCGTCGCTTGCTGTAGCCCGACGTGCGCGCTCCCGAGACGCTGCCAGCTGTGTCTCCATGACAACACGACGCCCCGCAGCCGCCGACCGGACCCCTGGAGTGAACACGGCCGACCAGTCACCCACCGCCAGGCAGCAGGTAACCGGCGCAGCCCCCGGCTCCCCCGCGCTACCGCCCCAGCTCCCCCGCGCTACCGCCCCGGCTCCCCAGTGCTACCGCCCCGACTCCCCAGCGCTACACCCTGACAGACGAAGGCCCCCTCGGCCCAGCGCTAGGCCCCGGAGCCCAGCGCTAGGTTCCGGAGCCCAGGTGAAGGCCCCGGAGCCCAGCGCTAGGCTCCGGAGCCCAGGGCTAGGCCCCGGAGCCCAGCGCTAGGTTCCGGAGCCCAGCGCTGGGCTCCGGAACCTAGCGCTGGGCTCCGGGGCCTAGCGCTGTGGCCCGGGACCTTCACCTGTTAGTGAAGATCACCCCCCGACCCATCACTTACCTGGGCGGCTTCTGGGTCAACTGGGCTGCTGGGCTGGGCTTCTCGGCTGGGCAGCTCCAGTTTCTGCACCTTCCTCTAACAGAGGATGGTACAGAATGGCCGCTCCAGCGCGCTCCCGAGCAGTGACAGCTCGTCTGCGCATGCGCAGAAGAGCTGTAGCGGGGAGCACACTGAAGCGGCCCGTGCTGAAAGGAGAAGACCGGACTGCGCAAGCGCGTCTAAAAAAGCAAGCTGCCAGCGAATTTAGACGGAACCATGGAGACGAGGACGCTAGCAACGGAACAGGTAAGTGGAATAACTTCTGTATGGCTCATAATTAATGCACGATGTACATTACAAAGTGCATTAATATGGCCATACAGAAGTGTATACCCCCACTTGCTTTCGCGAGACCTCCCCTTTAAAGAAACTCTGTCACCATCTTATTGCACCCCTCTCTGAGGGCAGCACAACGTAGTTTCTGTCATGTTGATCACGGTGATATGTCTGCTGTGTGGATCTATGTAGAAGGTTGTGCGAAATTTGCATTAATTAGTAACAGCCAGACCCAGAACTAGTCCTGAATAATATTCATGGGCTGCAGCTAGCCACACCCACCCCACTCTCCAGCCAATGATTGACAGCTCTCTGTCTATGCAGAATAATAAGCAGAGAGCTGTCAAACACTGGTCAGAGGGTGGGGTGGGTGTGGCTAGCCTGCAGCTCATGAATATCCAGGACTAATTTAAGTAGTGCTCTATGCATTTCTACTACTAATAAAAGCAAGTTTCTCCCAAACTTCTGCACATATCCACACAGCAAACTTATCCCTGTAATCAATGTGACAGACACTAGCTTATACTACCCTCAGAGAGGGGTGCAAAACGATAGTGACAGTCTATTTAAGAATGACAGGTTCAGCTATATTTCCATTTTCCTTTATCAGCACTGAACAAGGTCATATTACCTAATTATATTAAAATAAATTAACGGAATACATATGTATATGTGAACGCAGTTAGAAAAATAATCAAGCTGTTAGGACTCGGAGTAGTGTTCGGTGCAAGACCAAAGCAGGCTCATCCATCTTTCGGTTTTATAGATTTTATAAAGGTATATACTCAGGCTGCTATAATGTGACTCGAGTTGCCACGGATTCTTAGCATAGATGTATACTACCTGACAAGTTTGTATCGACTGGAAACGTGTTGTAGCAGTCTGTATATACACCTCAATTAAGTCTGTGTAACCTAAAGGTGGACAATTCTCCTCTGGTCTTATGTTGAACATTACTCTAAGTTCTGACAGCTCAATTACCCCTTCTTCATCCCTACATTAAAGGGGTTGTCTCGAGGAAGCAGTGAAATTTTTTTTTTGCCCAGTCCCCCTTATTAAGCATACATTACTAAGCACCCGTATAAATGACTTTTCTAGCCGGTTTCTACTTACAGTTCCAGCGTTTCAGCAACTTATAAAAAGTTTCCCCAAGATGGCCGCCGGCTCTTTTCCCGACGCTTGCTGTAGCCCGACGTGCGCGCTCCCGAGATGCTACCAGCTGTGTCTCCCTGACAACCAGACGCCCCGCAGCCGCCGACCGGACCCCACAGCCACCGACCGGGCCTCGGGATTGAACGCGGCCGACAGTCACCCACCGCCAGGCAGCAGGTAACCGGCACTAGGCCCCGGCTCCCCCGCGCTAGGCCCCGGCTCCCCCGCGCTAGGCCCCGGCTCCCCATCGCTAGGCCCTGGCTCCCCAGCGCTAGGCCCCTGGCCCCAGCGGTAGGCCCCGGGGCCCAGCGGTAGGCTCCGGGGCCACAGCAGTAGGCCCCTGGCCCCAGCAGTAGGCCCCGGGGCCCAGCGGTAGGCCCTGGGGCCACAGCGGTAGGCCCCTGGCCCCAGTGGTAGACCCCGGGGCCACAGCGGTAGGCTCCGGGGCCACAGCGGTAGGCTCCGGGGCCACAGCGGTAGGCTCCGGGGCCCAGCGGCAGTCTGTCACTCGTCACCCCCGACCCATCACTTACCTGGACGGCTGGGCGGCTTCTCGGCACTGCTGGGCGGCTCAAGTTTCTGCACCTTCCTCTAAGAGAGGATGGTAGCAGACTGGCCGCTCCAGCGTGCTCCCGAGAAGTTAGAGCTCGTCTGCGCATGCGCAGAAGAGCTGTAGCGGCGAGCGCGCTGAAGCGGCTCGTGCTCAGAGCAGAAGACCGGACTGCGCAAGCGCGTCTAAAAAAGCAATCCGCCAGAAAAATTAGACGGAACCATGGAGACGTGGACGCTAGCAACGGAGCAGGTAAGTGAATAACTTCTGTATGGCTCATATTTAATGCACGATGTATATTACAAAGTGCATTAATATGGCCATACAGAAGTGTATAACCCCACTTGATTTTGCGAGACAACCCCTTTAAGTGATTAGTTGGGGAGCTGGCAGCAACCAGGAGGTTGTATTATAAAAAGTGCATACACTGTTGGGTGATACATAGTACTACCAGTTGTCATGTGCAAGCATTTGTTACATGGTTTTACACCTGCGCTCGGGGCCCAAAACACCACCAAATGGCATGCCTGGTTATAATTTATGTGTCACATTTGGTGTCACTGAATAGTTAAATCATGACCGTAAATGTGCCGGGGATATATTCCCGATTGGAGGATCTTCTGCGGAGATATGGCCAAAATGGGGAATTATGGTTTTTCACAGGTACATACGCATTTATTTCACCCTTCTCTGAATGATCTAAGAGGGGACGGGGAAGGTGTGTTCTGGGAAATTATAAAAACTAGGGCCTCAGAGAGACCCAGTTGTCAGACCTTCGGGAATACATCACAGTGTAAGGAGTTTCCCTTTTGCTTCCCGTGACTCAGCACAATCAGTACCTTGAGCCGAACATCCCAAATTTGGTATCTTTATTTTATTTTCTCCTTGTTTTATTTTAAATACTGCCAGTTGTGTTTACCTGTAAACCGTATCTCCACTGCAATATCTTTTTCAGTATGTATTTGTATATATAAATATTTAGCTCTGCTACTCTTTTTTAAGAATAATTATGCAATTTATTGGTCAAACCTTGTCTGTTTTAAAGTAAACCATAACTCTGAAGATTGTGTTAATAATTCATAAGTGTGGGTTCTAGCTTACCTGGGAAACAAAAAGCTGAGGGTGGCAGTGATTGTGTGTGGGTATTGTAGAGTGTGGGAGCCATTAGACCAATCAGGTGGTGATTTGAGCTTTCGTTTTGCATGCATGCAAAAGCCTGGAAAAGCTGGGTACAAATCCACCTGTATTCTAACGACTCCGCGCTTGCAATCTCACAAGAGTGATCGATCGAGGCTCTGCCAAGTGTTCGCAGCGTTGAGAGCATTCGGAATAGTCAATCCATGACAAATCGGTGATAGAGGCAGGATCAATCAGGGTATCCCCATTTCTCCTCTCACCCATCCGTGACAATCAGCACAGGCCACTACACAGGGGTCAGAGCTGTCTGCTTCTGCTACGAAAACTGTACTATGGTGTTTACAGTGGGTATCCGAATAGCTGATTAGCAGGGGTCCTGATTGGCAGATCCCAGCTGATTAATTATTGATGACTAGAGATGAGCGAACGTACTCGTCCAAGCTTGATACTCGTTCGAGTATTAGCGTGTTCGAGATGCTCGTTACTCGAGGCGAGCACCACGCGATGTTCAAGTTACTTTCACTTTCATCTCTGAGACGTTAGCGCGCTTTTCTGGCCAATAGAAAGACAGGGAAGGCATTACAACTTCCCCCTGCGACGTTCAAGCCCTATACCACCCCCCTGCAGTGAGTGGCTGGCGAGATCAGGTGTCACCCGAGTATTTAAATCGGCCCCTCCCGCGGCTCGTCACAGATGCATTCTGACATAGATCAGGGAAAGTGCTGCTGATGCTGGAGCTGCTATAGGGAGAGTGTTAGGAGTTATTTTAGGCTTCAAGAACCCCAACGGTCCTTCTTAGGGCCACATCTGACCGTGTGCAGTACTGGTGAGGCTGCTTTTAGCAGTGTTGCACATTTTTTTTTTTTTTTGTATATCGGCCGTGCAGAGCATTGCGTCCTCAGTCTGCAGTCATTGTACATAGTATAGGGCCAGTACTGGTGAGGCAGGGACAGTGGGAAAGGTGAAAGAGATATACTGTCTATATAGGCAGTGGGCTTTTTCAAAGAAATTTGGGAAAAAATATATATATTTGGGCTGCCTGTGACCGTCCTCAGTGTACTGCGTGTCTGCTGGGGGTAGTAGTCCTAATTAATACGCAGCTAAGTGTTACAGCAGGCTTGCGCAAAAGTGTTTCCTGGCTCTGCGTTGCCCATTACATCACCGCCGTCATCCCGTCCAGAGGGAAACAGTCTGCAGTAATTTTACATAGTATAGGGCCAGTAGTGGTGAGGCAGGGACAGTGGGAAAGGTGAAAGAGATATACTGTCTATATAGGCAGTGGGCTTTTTCAAAAAAATTTGGGAAAAATACTATCTTTGGGCTGCCTGTGACCGTCTTGAGTGTACTGCGTCTCTGCTGGGGGTAGTAGTCCTAATTAATACGCAGCTAAGTGTTACAGCAGGCTTGCGCAAAATTCTTTCCTGGCTCTGCGTTGCCCGTTACATCACTGCCGTCATCCTGTCCAGAGGGAAACAGTCTGCAGTAATTTTACATAGTATAAGGCCAGTAGTGGTGAGGCAGGGACAGTGGGAAAGGTGAAAGAGATATACTGTCTATATAGGCAGTGGGCTTTTTCAAACAAATTTGGGAAAAATACTATCTTTGGGCTGCCTGTGACCGTCTTGAGTGTACTGCGTCTCTGCTGGGGGTAGTAGTCCTAATTAATACGCAGCTAAGTGTTACAGCAGGCTTGCGCAAAATTCTTTCCTGGCTCTGCGTTGCCCGTTACATCACCGCCGTCATCCCGTCCAGAGGGGAACAGTATACATATATACGCTGCCTACAGTATCTGTCTGCTGTCTCAGCTCAGCCTTTAAAAAAATAGAAGCAAAATACTTAAGGCCTACTAGTGGCCTTTGGACACTTGACTGCTTCTGCACTGTGAATTCCACTAGCTCAGTCATACGCACCTACGTCTCACTACAGGCTTGCGCAAAATTCTTTCCTGGCTCTGCTGTGCGTTCCGTAAGCGAAGTCAGCCTCCAACCACAGGCCAATAAGCGGCACATTTAATTACAGTGTTCTGTTTCTGCACTACTGGTAATACACCATGCTGAGGGGTAGGGGTAGGCCTAGAGGACGTGGACGCGGGCGAGGACGCAGTGGCCCAAGTCAGGGTGTGGGCACAGGCCGAGCTCCTGATCCAGGTGTATCGCAGCCGACTGCTGCGGGATTAGGAGAGAGGCACGTTTCCGCCGTCCCAAGATTAATCTCACAATTAATGAGTCCACACGGTAGACCTTTATTAGAAAATGAGCAGTGTGAGCAGGTCCTGTCGTGGATGGCAGAAAGTGCATCCAGCAATCTATCGACCACCCAGAGTTCTGCGCCGTCCACTGCTGCAACTCTGCATCCTCTGGCTGCTGCTCTTCCTTCCTTCCAGCCTCCTCACTCCATTACAATGACACAGGAGCAGGCAGACTCCCAGGAACTGTTCTCGGGCCCCTGCCCAGAATGGGCAGCAATGGTTCCTATCCCACCGGAGGAGTTTGTCGTGACCGATGCCCAACCTTTGGAAAGTTCCCGGGGTCCGGGGCATGAGGCTGGGGACTTCCGGCAACTGTCTCAAGAGCTTTCAGTGGGTGAGGAGGACAACGACGATGAGACACAGTTGTCTATCACTCAGGTAGTAGTAATTGCAGTAAGTCCAAGGGAGGAGCGCACAGAGGATTCGGAGGAAGAGCAGCTGGACGATGAGGTGACTGACCCCACCTGGTTTGCTAAGCCTACTGAGGACAGGTCTTCAGAGGAGGAGGCAAGTGCAGCAGCAGGGCAGGTTGGAAGAGGCAGTGGGGTGGCCAGGGGTAGAGGCAGGGCAAGACCGAATAATCCACCAACTGTTTCCCAAAGCGCCCCCTCGCGCCATGCCACCCTGCAGAGGCCGAGGTGCTCAAGGGTCTGGCAGTTTTTCACTGAGAGTGCAGACGACCGACGAACAGTGGTGTGCAACCTTTGTCGCGCCAAGATCAGCCGGGGAGCCACCACCACCAGCCTCACCACCACCAGCATGCGCAGGCATATGATGGCCAAGCACCCCACAAGGTGGGACGAAGGCCGTTCACCGCCTCCAGTTTGCACCACTGCCTCTCCCCCTGTGCCCCAACCTGCCACTGAGATCCAACCCCCCTCTCAGGACACAGACACGACCGTCTCCCGGCCTGAACCCACACCCTCACCTCCGCTGTCCTCGGCCCCATCCACCAATGTCTCTCAGCGCACCGTCCAGCCGTCGCTAGCGCAAGTGTTTGAGCGCAAGCGCAAGTACGCAGCCATGCACCCACACGCTCAAGCGTTAAACGTGCACATAGCCAAATTGATCAGCCTGGAGATGCTGCCGTATAGGCTTGTGGAAACGGAGGCTTTCAAAAACATGATGGCGGCGGCGGCCCCGCGCTATTTGGTTCCCAGTCGCCACTACTTTTCCCGATGTGCCGTCCCAGCCCTGCACGACCACGTCTCCCGCAACATTGTACGCGCTCTCACCAACGCGGTTACTGCCAAGGTCCACTTAACAACGGACATGTGGACAAGCACAGGCGGGCAGGGCCACTATATCTACCTGACGGCACATTGGGTGAATTTAGTGGAGGCTGGGACCGAGTCAGAGCCTGGGACCGTTCACGTCCTACCCACCCCCAGAATTGCGGGCCCCAGCTCGGTGCTGGTATCTGCGGCGGTGTATGCTTCCTCCACTAAACCACCCCCCTCCTCCTCCTACGCAACCTCTGTCTCGCAATCAAGATGTGTCAGCAGCAGCACGTCGCCAGCAGTCGGTGTCGCGCGGCGTGGCAGCACAGCGGTGGCCAAGCGTCAGCAGGCCATGCTGAAACTACTCAGCTTAGGAGAGAAGAGGCACACGGCCCACGAACTGTTGCAGGGTCTGACAGAGCAGACCGACCGCTGGCTTTCGCCGCTGAGCCTCCAATCGGGCATGGTCGTGTGTGACAACGGCCGTAACCTGGTGGCGGCTCTGCAGCTCTTCAGCCTCACGCACGTGCCATGCCTGGCCCACGTTTTTAATTTGGAGGTTCAGCGCTTTCTGAAAAGCTACCCACGCTTGTAAGACCTGCTCAGAAAGGTACGCCGGCTCAGCGCACATTTCCGCAAGTCCAACACGGACGCTGCCACCCTGCGCACCCTGCAACATCGGTTTAATCTGCCAGTGCACCGACTGCTGTGTGACGTGCCCACACGGTGGAACTCTACGCTCCACATGTTGGCCAGGCTCTATGAGCAGCGTAGAGCTATAGTGCAATACCAACTCCAACATGGGCGGCGTAGTGGGAGTCAGCCTCCTCAATTCTTTACAGAAGAGTGGGCCTGGTTGGCAGACATCTGCCAGGTCCTTGGAAACTTTGAGGAGTCTACCCAGATGGTGAGCAGCAATGCTGCAATCATTAGCGTCACCATTCCTCTGCTATGTCTCTTGAGAAGTTCCCTGCAAAGCATAAAGGCAGACACTTTGCGCTCGGAAATGGAGGCGGGGGAAGACAGTATGTCGCTGGATAGTCAGAGCACCCTCCTGTCTATATGTCAGCGCGTTGAGGAGGAGGTGGAGGAGCATGAGGAGGAGGGGGAAGAGACAGCTTGGCCCACTGCTGAGGGTACCCATGCTGCTTGCCTGTCATCCTTTCAGCGTGTATGGCCTGAGGAGGAGGAGGAGGATCCTGAAAGTGATCTTCCTAGTGAGGATAGCCATGTGTTGCGTACAGGTACCCTGGCTGACTTCATGTTAGGATGCCTTTCTCGTGACCCTCGCGTTACACGCATTCTGGCCACTACGGATTACTGGGTGTACACACTGCTCGACCCACGGTATAAGGAGAACCTTTCCACTCTCATACCCGAAGAGGAAAGGGGTTCGAGAGTGATGCTATACCACAGGACCCTGGCGGACAAACTAATGGTAAAATTCCCATCCGACAGCGCTAGTGGCAGAAGACGCAGTTCCGAGGGCCAGGTAGCAGGGGAGGCGTGGAGATCAGGCAGCATGTACAGCACAGGCAGGGGAACACTGTCCAAGGCCTTTGACAGCTTTATGGCTCCCCAGCAAGACTGTGTCACCGCTCCCCAGTCAAGGCTGAGTCGGCGGGAGCACTGTAAAAGGATGGTGAGGGAGTACGTAGCCGATCGCACGACCGTCCTCTGTGACGCCTCTGCCCCCTACAACTACTGGGTGTCGAAGCTGGACACGTGGCCTGAACCCGCACTGTATGCCCTGGAGGTGCTTGCTTGTCCTGAGGCTAGCGTCTTGTCAGAGAGGGTGTTTAGTGCGGAAGGGGGAATCATCACGGATAAGCGTACCTGCCTGTCAACCGACAGTGCCGACAGGCTTACAATCATAAAGATGAACAAAGCCTGGATTTCCCCAGACTTCTCTTCTCCACCAGCGGACAGCAGCGGTACCTAAACAATACGTAGGCTGCACCCGCGGATGGAAGCATCATTCTCTATCACCATAAAAAACGGGGACCTTTTAGCTTCATCAATCTGTGTATTATATTCATCCTCCTCCTCCTGCTCCTCCTCCTGAAACCTCACGTAATCACGCCGAACGGGCAATTTTTCTGAGGCCCACAAGGCTCAGTCATATAACTTTTGTAAACAATGTTTATACGTTTTAATTCTCAATTCAATAAAGCTTTGAAACTTGCACCTGAACCAATTTTTATTTTAACTGGGCCGCCTATAGGCCTAGTTACAAATTCAGCCACATTAACCAATGCGATTAATGGGTTTCACCTGCCCTCTTGGTTGGGCCTGGGCAATTTTTCTGAAGTACATTTGTACTGTTGGTGCACCAATTTTTTTGGGCCCTCGCCTACATTCTAATCCTAGTAATTTTTAGCCCACCTGCATTAAAGCTGACGTTACCTCAGCTGTGCTGGGCACTGCAATGGGATATATTTATGTACCGCCGGTGGGTTCCAGGGAGCCACCCATGCTGTCGGTCCACACGGAGTTGTAACTGCATGTGTCCACTTCTAAAGTACCCCAGTCTGACTGGGGAATGCAGTGTGGGCCGAAGACCACCTGCATTTAATCGGACGTTACCTCAGCTGTGATGGGCAATGCAATGGGATATATTTATGTACCGCCGGTGGCTTCCTGGGACCCACCCATGTTGTTGGTCCACACGGAGTTGTAACTGCATGTGTCCACTTCTAAAGAACCCTAGTCTGACTGGGGAATGCAGTGTGGGCCGAAGACCACCTGCATTAAACCTGACGTTACCTCAGCTGTGATGGGCACTGCAATGGGATTTATTTATGTACCGCCGGTGGGTTCCAGGGAGCCACCCATGCTGTTGGTCCACACGGAGTTGTAACTGCATGTGTCCACTTCTAAAGAACCCCAGTCTGACTGGGGCATGCAGTGTGGGCCGAAGACCACCTGCATTAAACCTGACGTTACCTCAGCTGTGATGGGCACTGCAATGGGATTTATTTATGTACCGCTGGTGGGTTCCAGGGAGCCACCCATGCTGTGGGTCCACAGGGACTTCACATTAGGGATTTGTACCTGCCAGTGTCTATGTATTAAAAATCCCGGTCAGACTGGGGCATGCACTGTGGGCCGAATACCACCTGCATTAAACCTGACGTTACCTCAGCTGTGCTGGGCACTGCAGTGGGATATATTTATGTACCGCCGGTGGCTTCCTGGGACCCACCCATGCTGTCGGTCCACATGGAGTTGTAACTGCATGTGTCGTCTTCTAAAGAACCCCAGTCTGACTGGGGCATGCAGTGTGGGCCGAAGTCCACCTGCATTAAACCTGACGTTACCTCAGCTGTGATGGGCAATGCAATGGGATTTATTTATGTACAGCCGGTGGGTTCCAGGGAGCCACCCATGCTGTCGGTGCACACGGAATTCTCATTGCGGAGTTGTACCTGCCTGTGACTATTTATAAAAAACCCCGGTCTGACTGGAGCATGCAGACACCTTGACAGAATGAATAGTGTGTGGCACATAGGTTCCCCATTGCTATGCCCACGTGTGCAGCTCCTGATGGAGGTGGCACAAGATTGGATTTCTCATTGCTTCTGTACAGCATTATGGGCTATCGCCCCGCCCCTTTTAAAGAGGGTCGCTGCCTGGCCGTGCCAACCCTCTGCAGTGTGTGCCTGCGGTTCCTCCTCATGGCAGACACGCTTATAAATAGACATGAGGGTGGTGTGGCATGAGGGCAGCTGAAGGCTGCGCAGGGACACTTTGGTGTGCGCTGTGGACACTGGGTCGTGCGGGTGGGGGGGGGGTTGGGCAGCATGTAACCCAGGAGAAGTGGCAGTGGAATGTCATGCAGGCAGTGATTGTGCTTTGTTGGAGGTAGTGTGGTGCTTAGTTAAGGTATGCATTGCTAATGAGGGTTTTTCAGAAGTAAAAATTGTTGGGGGGGGGGGCCACTCTTGCCACTATTGTGGCTTAATAGTGGGACCTGGGAACTTGAGATGCAGCCCAACATGTAGCCCCTCGCCTGCCCTATCCGTTGCTGTGTCGTTCCCATCACTTTCTTGAATTGCCCAGATTTTCACAAATGGAAACCTTAGCGAGCATCGGCGATATACAAAAATGCTCAAGTCGCCCATTGACTTCAATGGGGTTCGTTACTCGAAACGAACCCTCGAGCATCGCGAAAATTTCGTCTCGAGTAACGAGCACCCGAGCATTTTGGTGCTCGCTCATCTCTATTGATGACCTATCCTCAGGATTAGTCATTGGTGGTGTTTGCCTGGACAATCTTTGATAATCAATCTACAAACCACAAGGAACCAGATATTAGGCATGAAGGACTAAGTCACTAAACCACTGAAAATAATATCACACTATTAATGTGGAGTTTCTATAGGTAGAAATATGTGGAATGAAAGATAATATATTGATAGGAGTTTGTTATATGCCACCCAATATGACAAAATTGACATAAGGTCTACTATTGAGGCAAATTGATGAAGAGTAGAGATGAGCGAACGTACTCGTCCGAGCTTGATACTCGTTCGAGTATCAGCGTGTTCGAGATGCTCGTTACTCGTAACGAGCACCACGCGATGTTCGGGTTACTTTCACTTTCATCTCTGAGACGTTAGCGCGCTTTTCTGGCCAATTGAAAGACAGGGAAGGCATTACAACTTCCCCCTGCGACGTTCAAGCCCTATACCACCCCCCTGCAGTGAGTGGCTGGCGAGATCAGGTGTCACCCGAGTATAAAAATCGGCCCCTCCCGCGGCTCGCCTCAGATGCGTTGTGACATAGCTGAGGGACAGTGCTGTTGGTGCCGGAGCTGCTATAGGGAGAGTGTTAGGAGTTAGTGTAGTGTAGGCTTCAAGAACCCCAACGGTCCTTCTTAGGGCCACATCTAACCATGTGCAGTACTGTGGAGGCTGCTTTTAGCAGTGTTGCACTTTTTTTTTTTTGGTATATCGGCCGTGCAGAGCATTGCGCCCTGCAGTAATACTACAGGGACAGAAGTGGTGGTTAGGCAGGGAGAGTGTTAGGAGTGATTGTAGGCTTCAAGACCCCCAACGGTCCTTCTTAGGGCCACATCTAACCGTGTGCAGTACTGTGGAGGCTGCTTTTTGCAGTGTTACACTTTTTTTTTTTTTTGGTATATCGGCCGTGCAGAGCATTGCGCCCTGCAGTAATACTCCAGGGACAGAATTGTGTAGGCAGGGCCAGAAGACATATATTATTGACTGAATATACGCAGTGGCCCTTTTCAAAAAAATATTGGGCAAAAAATCTATTTGGTCTGCCTGTCACTGTGCTGCTCAGTGTTCTGGGTCCGTGTGTGCTGGGTGTAGTACTTCCACAAAATCATACGCTGGCAGCTAAGTGTTACAGCAGGCGTGCGCCAAATTATTTCCTGGCTCAGAAATCACCGCTCTGTTGCAGTTAATAACAGTGCAACACTCTGCAGTTCTGTCACACACTCCAGGGACAGAATTGTGTAGGCAGGGCCAGAAGACATATATTATTGATTGAATATACGCAGTTGGCCTTTTCAAAAAAATATTGGGCAAAAAATCTATTTGGCCTGCCTGTCACTGTGCTCAGTGTTCTGGGTCCGTGTGTGCTGGGTGTAGTAGTTCTACAAATAAATACGCAGGCAGCTAAGTGTTACAGCAGGCGTGCGCCAAATTATTTCCTGGCTCTGAAATCACCGCTCTGTTGCAGTTAATAACAGTGCGACACTCTTTAGTTCTGTCACACACTCCAGGGCCAGAAGACATATATTATTGATTGAATATACGCAGTTGGCCTTTTCAAAAAAATATTGGGCAAAAAATCTATTTGGCCTGCCTGTCACTGTGCTCAGTGTTCTGGGTCCGTGTGTGCTGGGTGTAGTAGTTCTACAAATAAATACGCAGGCAGCTAAGTGTTACAGCAGGCGTGCGCCAAATTATTTCCTGGCTCAGAAATCACCGCTCTGTTGCAGTTAATAACAGTGCGACACTCTTTAGTTCTGTCACACACTCCAGGGCCAGAAGACATATATTATTGTTTGAATATATGCAGTTGGCCTTTTCAAAAAAATATTGGGCAAAAAATCTATTTGGCCTGCCTGTCACTGTGCTCAGTGTTCTGGGTCCGTGTGTGCTGGGTGTAGTAGTTCTTCAAATAAATACGCAGGCAGCTAAGTGTTACAGCAGGCGTGCGCCAAATTATTTCCTGGCTCAGAAATCACCGCTCTGTTGCAGTTAATAACAGTGCGACACTCTTTAGTTCTGTCACACACTCCAGGGCCAGAAGATATATATTATTGATTGAATATACGCAGTTGGCCTTTTCAAAAAAATATTGGGCAAAAAATCTATTTGGCCTGCCTGTCACTGTGCTCAGTGTTCTGGGTCCGTGTGTGCTGGGTGTAGTAGTTCTACAAATAAATACGCAGGCAGCTAAGTGTTACAGCAGGCGTGCGCCAAATTATTTCCTGGCGTTCCGTAAACGAAGTCAGCCTCCAACCACAGGCCAATAAGCGGCACATTTAATTACAGCGTTCTGTTTCTGCATTACTGGTAATACAGCATGCTGAGGGGTAGGGGTAGGCCTACAGGACGTGGACGCGGCCGAGGACGCGGAGGCCCAAGTCAGGGTGTGGGCACAGGCCGAGCCAGTGCGGTGGCCAGGGGTAGAGGCAGGGCCAGACCGAATAATCCACCAACTGGTTCCCAAAGCGCCCCCTCGCGCCATGCCACCCTGCAGAGGTCAAGGTGCTCTACGGTGTGGCAGTTTTTCACAGAGACGCCTGACGACCGACGAACAGTGGTGTGCAACCTTTGTCGCGCCAAGATCAGCTGGGGAGGCACCACCACCAGCATGCGCAGGCATATGATGGCCAAGCACCCCACAAGGTGGGACGATGCCCGTTCACCGCCTCCGGTTTGCACCACTGCCTCTCCCCCTGTGCCCCAACCTGCCACTGAGATCCAACCCCCCTCTGAGGACACAGGCAGTACCGTCTCCTGGCCAGCACCCACACCCTCACCTCCACTGTCCTCGGCCCCATCCAGCAATGTTCTCAGCGTAGCGTCCAGATGTCGCTAGCGCCACTGTTTGAGCGCAAGCGCAAGTACGACGCCACGCACCCGCACGCTCAAGCGTTAAACGTGCACATTGCAAAATTGATCAGCCTAGAGATGCTGCCGTATAGGCTTGTGGAAACGGAGGCTTTCAAAAGCATGATGGCGGCGGCGGCCCCGCGCTACTCGGTTCCCAGTCGGCACTACTTTTCGCGATGTGCCGTCCCAGGCCTGCACGACCACGTCTCCCGCAACATTGTACGCGCACTTACCACGCGGTTACTGCCAAGGTCCACTTAACAACAGACACGTGGACAAGCACAGGCGGGCAGGGCCACTATATCTCACTGACGGCACATTGGGTGAATTTAGTGCAGGCTGGGACAGAGTCAGAGCCTGGGACCGCTCACGTCCTACCCACCCCCAGAATTGCGGGCCCCAGCTCGGTGCTGGTATCTGCGGGGGTGTATGCTTCCTCCACTAAACCACCCTCCTCCTCCTCCTACGCAACCTCTGTCTCGCAATCAAGATGTGTCAGCAGCAGCACGTCGCCAGCAGTCGGTGTCACGCGGCGTGGCAGCACAGCGGTGGGCAAGCGTCAGCAGGCCGTGCTGAAACTACTCAGCTTAGGAGAGAAGAGGCACACGGCCCACGAACTGCTGCAGGGTCTGACAGAGCAGACCGACCGCTGGCTTGCGCCGCTGAGCCTCCAACCGGGCATGGTCGTGTGTGACAGCGGCCGTAACCTGGTGGCGGCTCTGCAGCTCGGCAGCCTCACGCACGTGCCATGCCTGGCCCATGTCTTTAATTTGGTGGTTCAGCGCTTTCTGAAAAGCTACCCCCACTTGTCATACCTGCTTGGAAAGGTGCGCCAGCTCTGCGCACATTTCCGAAAATCCCACACTGCCACCCTGCGGAGACTGCAACATCAGTTTAATCTGCCAGTGCACCGACTGCTGTGCGACGTGCCCACACAGTGGAACTCTACGCTCCACATGTTGGCCAGACTCTATGAGCAGCGTAGAGCTATAGTGGAATACCAACTCCAACATGGGCGGCGCAGTGGGAGTCAGCCTCCTCAATTATTTACAGAAGAGTGGGCCTGGTTGGCAGCCATCTGCCAGGTCCTTGGAAACTTTGAGGAGTCTACCCAGATGGTGAGCGGGGATGCTGCAATCATTAGCGTCACCATTCCTCTGCTATGCCTCTTGAGAAGTTCCCTGCAAAGCATAAAGGCAGACGCTTTGGAATCAGAAACGGAGGCGGGGGAAGACAGTATGTCGCTGGATAGTCAGAGCAACCTCATGTCTATATCTCAGCGTGTTGAGGAGTAGGGGGAGGAGCATGAGGAGGAGGGGGAAGAGACAGCTTGGCCCACTGCTGAGGGGACAGATGCTGCTTGCCTGTCATCCTTTCAGCGTGTATGGCCAGAGGAGGAGGAGGAGGAGGAGGGGGAGGAGCATGAGGAGGAGGGGGAAGAGACAGCTTGGCCCACTGCTGAGGGTACAGATGCAGCTTGGCTGTCATCCTTTCAGCGTGTATGGCCAGAGGAGGAGGAGGAGGAGCCTGAAAGTGATCTTCCTAGTGAGGACAGCCATGTGTTGTGTACAGGTACCCTGGCACACATGGCTGACTTCATGTTAGGATGCCTTTCTCGTGACCCTCGCGTTACACGCATTCTGGCCACTACGGATTACTGGGTGTACACACTGCTCGACCCACGGTATAAGGAGAGCCTTTCCACTCTCATTCCCGAAGAGGAAAGGGGTTCGAGGATGATGCTATACCACAGGGCGCTGGTGGACAAACTGATGGTAAACTTCCCATCCGACAGCTCTAGTGGCCGAAGGCGCATTTCCACGGCCCAGGTAGCAGTGGAGGCGCAGAGATCAGGCAGCATGTACAGCGCAGGCAGGGGAACACTCTCTAAGGCCTTTGACAGCTTTATGGCTCCCCAGCAAGACTGTGTCACCGCTCCCCAGTCAAGGCTGAGTTGGCGGGAGCACTGTAAAAGGATGGTGAGGGAGTACGTAGCCGATCGCACGAACGTGCTCGGTGACGCCTCTGCCCCCTACAACTACTGGGTCTTGAAGCTGGACACGTGGCCTGAACTCGCGCTGTATGCCCTGGAGGTGCTTGCTTGTCCTGCGGCTAGCGTCTGGTCAGAGAGTGTGTTTAGTGTGGCTGGGGGAATCATCACGGATAAGCGTACCCACCTGTCAACCGACAGTGCCGATAGGCTTGCACTCATCAAGATGAACAAAGCCTGGATTTCACCAGACTTCTCTTCTCCACCAGCGGACAGCAGCGATACATAAACAATACGTAGGCTGCACCCGCGGATGGAAGCATCGTTCTCTATCACCATCCAAAACGGGGACCTTTTTGCTTCATCAATCTGTGTATAATATTCATCCTCCTCCTGCTCCTCCTCCTGAAACCTGACGTAATCACGCCGAACGTGCAATTTTTTTTAGGCCCACAAGGCTCAGTCATATAATTTTTCTAAACAATTCTTATACGTTTCAATGCTCATTAAAACATTGAAACTTTCACCTCAACCAATTTTTATTTTAACTGGGCTGCCTCCAGGCCTAGTTACCAATTAAGCCACATATACCAAAGCGATTAATGGGTTTCACCTGCCCTCTTGGTTGGGCATGTGCAATTTTTCTCAGGTACATTAGTACTGTTGGTACACCACTTTTTGTGGGCCCTCGCCTACAGTGTAATCCAATTAATTTTTTGCCCACCTGCATTACAGCTGACGTAACATCAGCTGTGATGGGCAATGCAATGGGATATTTTTATGTACCGCCGGTGGCTTCCTGGCACCCACCCATGCTGTGGGTCCACAGGGAGTTGTAAATGCATCTGTGTCCACTTCTAAAGAACCCCAGTCTGACTGGGGCATGCAGTGTGGGCCGAAGCCCACCTGCATTAAACATGACATTACTACCTCAGCTGTGATGGGCAATGCAATGGGATATTTTTATGTACCGCCGGTGGCTTCCTGGCACCCAGCCATGCTGTGGGTCCACAGGGAGTTGTAAATGCATCTGTGTCCACTTCTAAAGAACCCCAGTCTGACTGGGGCATGCAGTGTGGGCCGAAGCCCACCTGCATTAAACATGACATTACTACCTCAGCTGTGATGGGCAATGCAATGGGATATTTTTATGTACCGCCGGTGGGTTCCAGGGAGCCACCCATGCTGTGGGTCCACAGGGAGTTGTAAATGCATCTGTGTCCACTTCTAAAGAACCCCAGTCTGACTGGGGCATGCAGTGTGGGCCGAAGCCCACCTGCATTAAACATGACATTACTACCTCAGCTGTGATGGGCAATGCAATGGGATATTCTTATGTACCGCCGGTGGGTTCCAGGGAGCCACCCATGCTGTGGGTCCACAGGGAGTTGTAAATGCATCTGTGTCCACTTCTAAAGAACCCCAGTCTGACTGGGGCATGCAGTGTGGGCCGAAGCCCACCTGCATTTTATCTGACGTTAGCTCTGCTGCCCAGGGCACTGCAATGGGATACATTTATGTACAGCCGGTGGGTTCCAGGGAGCCACCCATGCTGTGGGTGCACACGGAATTCCCATTGCGGAGTTGTATCTGCCTGTGACTATTTATAAAAAACCGCGGTCTGACTGGGGCATGCAGACACCTTGACAGAATGAATAGTGTGTGGCACATAGGTTCCCCATTGCTATGCCCACGTGTGCAGCTCCAGATGGAGGTGGCACAGGATTGGATTTCTCATTGCTTCTGTACAGCATTGTGGGATATCGCCCCGCCCCTTTTAAAGAGGGTCGCTGCCTAGCCGTGCCAACCCTCTGCAGTGTGTGCCTGCTTTACCTGTGGCAGACGCACTTATAAATAGACATGAGGGTGGCGTGGCATGAGGGCAGCTGAAGGCTGGGCAGGGAAAGTTTGGTGTGCGCTGTGGACACTGGGTCGTGGGGGGGGGGGGGATTTGGCAGCATGTAACCCCGGAGAAGTGGCAGCGGAGTGTCATGCAGGCAGTGATTGTGCTTTGTTGGAGGTAGTGTGGTGCTTAGTTAAGGTATGCATTGCTAATAAGGGTTTTTCAGAAGTAAAAATTGTTGGGGGGGGCCACTCTTGCCGCTATTGTGGCTTAATAGTGGGACCTGGGAACTTGAGATGCAGCCCAACATGTAGCCCCTCGCCTGCCCTATCCGTTGCTGTGTCGTTCCCATTACTTTCTTGAATTGCCCAGATTTTCACAAATGGAAACCTTAGCGAGCATCGGCGATATACAAAAATGCTCAAGTCGCCCATTGACTTCAATGGGGTTCGTTACTCGAAACGAACCCTCGAGCATCGCGAAAATTTCGTCTCGAATACGAGCACCCGAGCATTTTGGTGCTCGCTCATCTCTAATGAAGAGCAAATCACAATGAGGCAATTATTATGAGGGACTAGAACTATCTGGATATAAACTGGGAAGCCGAAACCTGCAGATCTTATATAGGTAACAAGTTTCTGTCAATAACTTGAGGCAGCCAAGCAGCTCCAAACCATGAAGCTCCCTCCATCATGCTTCATAGTCAGGATGAGGATTTGCCGGCTCCATTGCCGGTCATGTGTTCTTTCCTCCAGCGCTTCAGAGAGACGGCCGTCTGCAGGTACGTCCGTCTTCTCACTGACAGTCAGACGGGCGCATCGGCGCCGGTGTACGGGTGCCGATGCGCCCGTGTGACTAAGGCCTAACAGTGTAGACAATTAAAATTTTTTATTGATATCAGTAATTTAAAACCACAGGGCACCTAGGAGAGATCTTGTGGCCCTCACTATATTTAAGAGTGGAACAAAAGACCCGACACACAAACACACAATTAGAACTCGGACACAAACAACAAATAGTATCATAGTATTTTAGGGCTTATTAGGGCTAGGGTTGTTCCTGATGAACTACTAAATAGTGTAGGGAAACGCGTTGAACTGAACCCTAAAATACTATATACAATTTAGTACATTAAAGATTTAGAAGTAAGCCCAAGTGGAAAACTCACCTTTTGAATTAGAAACTATCAAAGTCCTGATATGCATATTCATCCAAATCCAACTCACAGTGCAGAGTATGCATAAACCTGCAATGTGATATTCCTATAACATCAGTATTACCTAGCCACCAGAGGGGTTAGTGTACCCTAGGTGAAATTTATTTGTTGTTTGTGTCTGAGTTCTAATTGTGTGTTTGTGTCGCGTCTTTTGTTCCCCTCTCAAATATAGTGAGAGTCACAAGATCTCTCCTAGGTGCCCTGTGGTTTTAAATTACTGATATCAATAAAGAATAACATTTTAATTGTCTACACTGTGAAATGGCTTAATGTTAACACGTAGATTTTTCTGCCTCAGTGAAATAACCTTTGCCAATTAGTTCTTCCAGATCTCAATAATACAGAGGTTCGGAGGGGCATGGCCCAACCAGGGACCAAGATGTAGGCTTAAGAGAGAGCTCCTCTGGCAAACTGCTCACCAAGCGACCTCACAGCAAGCAGACTGGCAAACAACAATGCCACCAAAGAAGAGGCTCTCTAAGGCTCCTTCACGCAAGCTGGGGGAGTTTTTTCCAGTGCTGGAGAAATCTGCCATGATCGCGCCGGTCAGAGCGGGGGTGAGTGCCACTGCAGAGGAAGAGGAAAAGGATGAAGGATCAGTGTGCTCCCTGCCAGTATTGCAAGTGCTGGCGGGAGAAGACTCTTTATTACTGTGTTGAAGGGAGAGGAGGAGAATCAGGGGGAGTGGAGGAGAAGAAACGAGATTGCGGATCCCCAAGATGGTGTCAGCATCATCCAGGCATGTGAGGAAAACTCCACCCTCCTCACCCGCCCCTTTATCCGCCCCTAAATCCCATGGAGTAGCATTAACAGAGAGCTCCCTACCAGCCCAGCAGTTGACAAGAATGGGGGAGATGGAGGGAGAGAAATCTCCTTTGATGTGTCGGGGCGGAGGAGAAGAGAGCCGCGGGAGTGAGGGGGAGAGAGAAGACCAAAAATTCAAAAATGGCACCAGCTGCATCCCAGCTTGCGATGATAGCTTTTGACCACCTCACTCGCTCCTTCACACGTCCCTTTAAACGTCCCTAAACCTCACAGTACAAAGCTAATAGTGTCTGCAGAAGGGGAGACTGACAGTTAAAACAGCCCATCCAGCTTACGCAGTTCACACGGCTCAAATAATTCACCAACTATGGCTCACAAGGAACTGACTATACAAACCAACCCTGACCCTGCAGCCCCCATTGCTAAAGATCAAATTAGCCAACTTCATACCACTAACCAACTAGCCACTGAAAATTTTATTAAAGAAATAGTTGTGGTTCTGAGGGACTCAATAAAAGAGGAAATGAGAAACCTCTCCTGCTCTGTCAATACCTCTATCCAAGACCTAGTCAACAGAGTAGACCACACAGAGGCGAAAGTGAGCGAAATAGTAAAATCGCACAACGAATTCATTAATGCTCACTATACCTTGGAGGAGGAAGTGCAGCATCTGAAAACAAAGCTTGTGGATATAAAAGGCCGCAGCAGAAGAAACAGTAATAAAATCAGGGCATTCCAGAGTCAGTCACCACCCAAGAGCTCCAAGACTACCTGAAAAATATGATAACAAAAATCCTGCCTGACACATCTCCCAGTGAGCTGATCATAGATAGAGCCCACAGATTACTAAAATTCAGCTTCCTGCCAGAGAAAATTCCCGATGACACAATAGCCCAGATTCATTTTTAGCACCACAAAGATGCGCTAATGTCAGCAACAAGGAAGCTGGACTGCCTACCTTGAGCAGAAGGATATTACAGGATATAGACATTAGGTGATCAGCGAGTTTGTAGCTCCGGGTCTTACAGTCAGGTAGGAACTATCAAATGTTGATCCAGGGATTATTCTGATTGCCATTATGGAGTTGGGAAGGAATTTTCCCCCAAATGGGCTAATTGGTTTCTGCCTCTTGCGGTTTTTGCCTTCCTCTGGATCAACTAGGGGGTGTTAATAGGCTGAACTAGATGGACATTGTCTTCATTCAGCCTAACATACTATGTTACCAAGCCCCTTCTCCAACATACAAATCTACACAGATCTATCCCAAGCCATGACCCAGATGCAACAAGCATTCTCCACAGTAACCCATTCACTCAGACAAGCAGGTGTTAGATACAAACTAAACTGCTTGTCAACAAAGTAGGCAAATTTAATGCCTTCAACATGGCAAGCTATGGAGAAGAACGCCTCAAATCCTGGAGAATCCCTCTGCTAACACCAACCAGAATCCCAAGACCCAGCAAGCCTTCGAGACAAGATCAAAAATGGTACCAAAAGACTGCTACTCACTGATTACATGACCCACTTGACAAATGAGTGAGTGTTTGCCATCACTGTAGAACTTTCCACCCTGCACCCTGCGCGCCCACTATGGGGGCATCTGGATTTCTTCCCAGGTTGCCCTGGTGGGATGCGTGCTGGACTTCTGGCCAAAGGTTAAATTTACAATTCTTGATGTTAACGTATATCTTTTCGCAAATGTTAATAACATAGTGCTCTCACCACCAACAAACCAGATTCTCCTAACCATCAACAAAACACCATCAGTCCACAATGTGGTTAATATACTGTTGTTCAATGTGAATGGTCTTAATTCCCCCTTCAGAAGGAGGTACGCGTGGAGGGAGTCGTTGAAGTCCAGGGCCGATATTCTGTGTTTTCAGGAAACACACTTCATAGCCTCCAAAATGTCACATGCAAAATGACCACTAACATTCCTTGCCAACACTAGCAAAAAGCAAGCAGTAGTTATGATAGCCATTAAAGATTCCCTAAATTTCTCAGTTATTGACCAATTCCTAGATACCAAAGGCTGCTTTATAATTCTACTATGCATCATTGATTCCTTCAGTGTGACACTGGTGTACATATGTGTACTGAATTCTAATCAAATCAAATTTCTAAAGAAGGTGATGAAAAAGGTGCAGAGACTGTCAAGAGGCAATATAATTTTATGCAGAGATTTCAATGTAACACCCGATAAAGACCTAGAAACAACGAGAAGTAGTAATGGGTGTAGCCCTAAACTGAGTAAATGACTTCAAACTGAGGTGCTGTATGATACATTTTGTTGCAAGGTAACGATGGCACTGATTGGTTCTGGAACGCTGCTCAGCCAACCAATACAGCACTCAATGAACTAATGTGATGGCTATGATTGTTTCATCAAGCGCTGCATTGATCGCATTGTGGAGGTGGGATTTATGAATTGGCCAATCAATGCCACGGCTCAGCCAATTCATAAATTCCGTCTCCACAATGCGATGGCTGTGATTGGTTTTTTGACCGTTGCTCAGCCAATCAATGCAGCACTCGATAAACCAATTTTCTGTGGGCGGCCGAGGACTGCAAGAAGCGCGCCAAAGCCCCGGAGAGCACTAGGAGGTACCTGGACCAAGCCAACTAGGTAAGTATAATAAGACTTCCTCCAAAAATAAGACCTAGCACCCCTTCTAAGGCAAACGTTTATATAGGACAAGGTCTTATTTTCAGGGGAACACGGTAACTTATTATTAAAAATCCCTCAATACAACAAAATAATTGCGGAAGAACTAGAAAATTACTTTAAATGGAATACCATGAGGGGGACTAAACCAATGTCCATGTGGTTAGCACACAAGGCCTATTTATATTTTGGAGCTATCAACTTTAAATAAAGATAAGCTCTTGAATAAAAACATCCTCCCCCCTTTTAAAAAAATCAAAACTCTTTTATTTATCCATCGACGTAGCTGTCTTAGGTCTTGTTTTTTGCAGGACGAGTTGTATTTTTCAATGGTACTATTTAATGTACCATATAATGCACTGAAAAACTTTTTAAAAATTCTAAGTAGCGTAAAAAAGAAAAAAAAAGCAAATTTCAGCCATTTTTGGGTGCGTCTTATTGGTACGGCATACGCACTGCAACAAAAATGACTTGATAACTTTATTCTATGGGTCAGTATGATTACTACCATACCAAATCTATATAGTATTTTTTTTTGCTGTACTACTCTTATTTTTTTTCAAATATATTTAATTTTTTTAACTAAGCCCTAACTGCATTCCAAAGGGAATACTTACCTAAAAGGCTCTGGTATGGTTCCTTACGCTGCTCTCTGGAGCTCCGATGCGCATCCTGCATTCCTCATTTGCCCACAGAAGATCACTTCCTAGCTGCGTGATTCATAAATCCTGCCTCCAGGAAGCGATGGCTCTGATTGGTTCATCCAGCGCTGCTCAGCCAATCAATGCAGCGCTCGATGAACCAATGCTAAATACATATGCAAATCTGCAGCAGAAATATGTGGATTTATGCTGTGGTGTTAGAGGCGGAATTTACGCAAAAATATTTGTGTCAACTTGTGTCATGAAAACACATCTGAAATGGTGCCAGGAAAAATGTCCAAATAAAAGGGAGACTCTGAAATTCACAAGGTGCTCCTTCATTTCTGAGGCGTGTGTTTTAGTTATGCTGCACACTAAAGACAAATGTGAGATATTTCTTAACATTGAGATTTGTCTCCGGCTGTGATGCAGAAAAAACCTAGTTTAAAATTGAAAATCTGCAAAAATAATTGAAATTTTTACATTTCCCCTCCACTTTGCTTTAATTCCGGTGAAACACATAAAGAGTTAACAAACTTCCTGAAAGTGTCTTTCTAAAAAAAAGGAGGCTCTTTAAACCCACTTCAAACTGAGTTTGGGAATGTTTTTTTTCAAATTAGAAAATTTGCTGCTATACTTATGTAACGTATGGAAAAAAGAAAAGTTTAAAAAGGATGCCGACATAACATTGACTTATGCTAAATGCTATTAACTATTTGTTTGTAAGTATCGGTATTACTAACAGAATGTATCAAATTCTAAAAATGCTAATTTTTCCAAATTTTCCCTAAATTTGGGATTTTTTCTAGATAAACTTAAAAACAAAACAACCCTTAAGGACCAGGCTGTTTTGTACCTTAAGGACCAGACACTTTTTAGGGATTTTACCCATGTGGCGGTTTTACTGCTCCATTTTGATTCCTTTAGCTACCAAAATTATTTTTGCTGCGTTTTTTTTTCCGTGACATATAGGACTATTTTTTAAATATCTTTTTCACTGACTTTTTTTTTCCGTTTTTTAGTGTTATTGGGGGTAAAATGCTAAAAAAATGATTTTTTTAACATTTATAGTTTTTAAAAAAATTATTTTTTTATTTACACTAAAATAAAGTATGGAAATGGGTTCCTCTATTTATTTCGGACGTTTTGATATATAGTATGTATGGTTTTGGTTTACAGGGCACATATGGCGACGGTTTTTGTTGGCGTCTGCTTTGTGTTATTCTCTTTCTTATGTATATATTGTTGTTTTATTCTGTTATTTTGTCTTACTGATGTATGTAATTGTGTTTTTTACTATATATGTCCCCCATGACGTCATATAAGACCTCTGGGGGACATTCACTATTTTTTTTTTAAACTTTATATGAGACTTTCCCACTGTAGCTGGGCATCCATAGGAGCCCTAGTTAGAGGGGAAAGCAACCCCTGTGGTGAAATTAGTCACCTGCAGAGCTGCCAGGGTCTAGTCTGACCCTCCAGCTCTGCATAGCAGGGAATCCCGGGAGGTCACATGACCCCCGGAGGCTCCCGTACCGAAAGTAAATGTTACTTTCAGTTTCCCCAGACAGTGCTCATTGAGCACTGTGTATCGGGGAAGCAGAAGGCAGGAAGGGTTAAAAACCCCTCCTGCCTTCTGCTCCAGGTTATCAGCTGTCACTAACAGCTGATAACATGTTCCTGACTGATTGCAGAGTCAGGAGGCTTAGAGCACCGCCGTATTTTTACTATCGGCGGTCCTCTAAGCCCAGGACCAGCCGCCGTATATATACAGTGGCTGGTCCTTAATGGCTTAAAATATACAGACCAAAATTTACCAAGGATATAAAATAAAATGAGTCACTCGAATAAGCAAGAGCATTCCAAAATTATTACCACATAAGGTGAAACATGTCAGATTTGAAAAATTGGGCTTGAGCAGCAGATCTTATAAAAGGAATATTAAATTAAAAAAAAAAAACCACGTTCACTGCTTAATGAAAAGCAACACAACTACTGCTGTAGTTTCCTTCTTCACTAAAACCATGGCAACAGTCTGTTTTGATTACTTGTCTTTTCCACTGTGACCACTAGCTTACCACTAGATTTCTTAGAATGATGGGCAAGCGGCTTTTCTGGATAACGCTCATTAGGGTGGCCCATATAGATATGCCAAAACATTAAATGGCAGCTATACAGCAAGACCCCTTCCCAACTTGTTACATCTGCTAATAGCAATGTTAGGGTGAAGTTTTAGCTTTAAATTCCAACTGCAAGATGCTGCTCAAAACTGATGTATATTACGAGAAATGGCGTTTATGAGCAAGATTTCCAATTACACATGCTACAGCATTAAAATTACCATTTTGTTTTTGCAAAACAACCACTATAGTTTAAAACATTAAGTATTGACTAGAGATGAGCGAACGCGTTCGTCCGAGCTTGATATTCGTGCAAATATTAGGGTGTTCGGGATGTTCGTTATTCGTAACGAACACCATGCGGTGTTCTGGTTACTTTCACTTCCTTCCCTGAGACGTTAGCGCGCTTTTCTGGCCAATTGAAAGACAGGGAAGGCATTACAACTTCCCCCTGCAACGTTTAAGCCCTATACCACCCCCCTGCTGTGAGTGGCTGGCGAGATCAGGTGTTCGCCTAATATAAAAGTCGGCCCCTCCCGCGGCTCGCCTCAGATGCCTGGTGAGTTAGATGAGGGACAGTGCTGTTTATACCGGAGCTGCTGTAGGGAAAGAATTGGTAGTTAGTGTAGGCTTCAAGACCCCCCAAAGGTCCTTATTAGGGCCACTGATAGCTGTGTGTTGGCTGCTGTTAGCAGTGGCATTTTTTTTTTCTCAAAATCGGCTCTGCAGAGCGTTGCACCTGGCATTAGGGACAGAAGTGCTGCATAGGCAGGGAGAGGGTTAGGAGTGAGTGTAGCCTTCAAGAACCTCAACGGTCCTTTCTAGGGCCATATTTATCCGTGTGCAGTACTGTCCAGGCTGCTGTTAGCTGTGCTGCATTTTTTTTGGGCTTCTCAAAATCGCCTCTGCAGAGCATTCCACCCTCCATTGATACTGCAGGGAAAGAATTGTATAGGCAGGGCCACAACACAGTTATTATTCATAGAATATACGCAGTGCTGCCTTTTGGTGGAAAAACAAGTGAAAACAAATCTATTTGTCCAGCCTCTGTCCGTCCTTACGGGCGGTGGACACGTGTGAGCTGCGTGAAAAACATTGCTAAATCATACGCACCCAGCTACGCTTTACTGCTGGCTTCGCCATTTGCTTTCCTTAATTGGGAAAAAAAATACCTGCTCTGCCAGAGTTATAATAACTCTGCTACCCTCACGTTCTGTGACACATTAGCAGGGACACAGCACAGTTATTAAACTTCTCATGTTCATTGAATATACGCAGTGCTGCCTTTCGGTGGAAAAACAAGTGGAAACAAATCTATTTGTCCAGCCTCTGTCCGTCCTTACGGGCGGTGGACACGTGTGAGCTGCGTGAAAAACATTGCTAAATCATACGCACCCAGCTACGCTTTACTGCTGGCTTCGCCATTTGCTTTCCTTAATTGGGAAAAAAAATACCTGCTCTGCCAGAGTTATAATAACTCTGCTACCCTCACGTTCTGTGACACATTAGCAGGGACACAGCACAGTTATTAAACTTCTCATGTTCATTGAATATACGCAGTGCTGCCTTTTGGTGGAAAAACAAGTGAAAACAAATCTATTTGTCCAGCCTCTGTCCGTCCTTACGGGCGGTGGACACGTGTGAGCTGCGTGAAAAACATTGCTAAATCATACGCACCCAGCTACGCTTTACTGCTGGCTTCGCCATTTGCTTTCCTTAATTGGGAAAAAAAATACCTGCTCTGCCAGAGTTATAATAACTCTGCTACCCTCACGTTCTGTGACACATTAGCAGGGACACAGCACAGTTATTAAACTTCTCATGTTCATTGAATATACGCAGTGCTGCCTTTTGGTGGAAAAACAAGTGGAAACAAATCTATTTGTCCAGCCTCTGTCCGTCCTTACGGGCGGTGGACACGTGTGAGCTGCGTGAAAAACATTGCTAAATCATACGCACCCAGCTACGCTTTACTGCTGGCTTCGCCATTTGCTTTCCTTAATTGGGAAAAAAAATTCCTGCTCTGCCAGAGTTATAATAACTCTGCTACCCTCACGTTCTGTGACACATTAGCAGGGACACAGCACAGTTATTAAACTTCTCATGTTCATTGAATATACGCAGTGCTGCCTTTTGGTGGAAAAACAAGTGGAAACAAATCTATTTGTCCAGCCTCTGTCCGTCCTTACGGGCGGTGGACACGTGTGAGCTGCGTGAAAAACATTGCTAAATCATACGCACCCAGCTACGCTTTACTGCTGGCTTCGCCATTTGCTTTCCTTAATTGGGAAAAAAAATACCTGCTCTGCCAGAGTTATAATAACTCTGCTACCCTCACGTTCTGTGACACATTAGCAGGGACACAGCACAGTTATTAAACTTCTCATGTTCATTGAATATATGCAGTGCTGCCTTTTGGTGGAAAAACAAGTGGAAACAAATCTATTTGTCCAGCCTCTGTCCGTCCTTACGGGCGGTGGACACGTGTGAGCTGCGTGAAAAACATTGCTAAATCATACGCACCCAGCTACGCTTTACTGCTGGCTTCGCCATTTGCTTTCCTTAATTGGGAAAAAAAATACCTGCTCTGCCAGAGTTATAATAACTCTGCTACCCTCACGTTCTGTGACACATTAGCAGGGACACAGCACAGTTATTAAACTTAGATTATTCATTCACTAGAGGCAGTGGGGCCTTTCGTTTTCCAAAAAGGGAAAAAATTATATTTGGCCTGCAGTCTTGCGCCAATTTATTTCCTGCCTGTGAAATCAAATCACTGGTAATACAGCATGCTGAGGGGTAGGGGTAGGCCTAGAGGACGTGGACGCGGCCGAGGACGCGGAGGGCCAAGTCAGGGTGTGGGCACAGGCCGAGCTCCTGATCCCGGTGTGTCGCAGCCGACTGCTGCGCGATTAGGAGAGAGGCACGTTTCTGGCGTCCCCACATTCATCGCCCAATTAATGGGTCCACGCGGGAGACGGTTATTAGAAAATGAGCAGTGTGAGCAGGTCCTGTCCTGGATGGCAGAAAGTGCTTCGAGCAACCTATCGTCAACACGCAGTTCTGCGCCGTCCACTGCTGCAAATCCGAATCCTCTGTCTGCTGCTCCTCCTTCCTCCCAGCCTCCTCACTCCACTACAATGACACCTGCTCAGGAGCGGGAACACTCCCAGGAACTGTTCTCGGGCCCCTGCTTAGATTGGGCAGCAGCGGTTCCTCTCCCACCAGAGGAGTTTATCGTCACTGATGCCCAACCATTCGAAAGTTCCCGGGGTCCGAGGGAAGAGGCTGGGGACTTCCGCCAACTGTCTCAACAACTTTCTGTGGGTGAGGAGGACGATGACGATCAGACACAGTTGTCTTGCAGTGAGGTAGTAGTAAGGGCAGTAAGTCCAAGGGAGCAGCGCACAGAGGATTCGGAGGAAGAGCAGCAGGACGATGAGGTGACTGACCCCACCTGGTGTGCAACGCTTACTCAGGAGGACAGGTCTTCAGAGGGGGAGTCAAGGGCATCAGCAGGGCAGGTTGCAAGAGGCAGTGCGGTGGCCAGGGCCAGGGGTAGAGGCAGGGCCAGACCGAATAATCCACCAAGTGTTTCCCAAAGCGCCCCCTCGCGCCATGCCACCCTGCAGAGGCCGAGGTGCTCTAAGGTCTGGCAGTTTTTCACAGAGACGCCTGACGACCGACGAACAGTGGTGTGCAACCTTTGTTGCGCAAAGCTCAGCCGGGGAGCCAACACCAACAGCCTCACCACCACCACCATGCGCAGACATATGATGGCCAAGCACCCCACAAGGTGGGACGAAGGCCGTTCACCGCCTCCGGTTTGCACCCCTGCCTCTCCCCCTGTGCCCCAACCTGCCACTGAGATGCAACCCCCCTCTCAGGACACAGGCACTACCGCCTCATGGCCTGCACCCACACCCTCATCTCCGCTGTCCTCGGCCCCATCCAGCAGTGTAGTTCAGCGCACCGTTCAGCCGTCGCTTGCGCAAGTGTTCGAGCGCAAGCGCAAGTACGCCGCCACGCACCCGCACGCTCAAACGTTAACCGTCCGCATAGCAAAATTCATCAGCCTTGAGATGCTGCCGTATAGGGTTGTGGAAACTGAGTCCTTCAAAAGTATCATGGAGGCGGCGGCCCCGCGCTACTCAGTTCCCAGTCGCCACTACTTTTCCCGATGTGCCGTCCCAGCCCTGTACGACCACGTCTCCCGCAACATTGTGCGCGCCCTCACCAACGCGGTTACTGCCACGGTCCACTTAACTACGGACACGTGGACAAGCACAGGCGGGCAGGGCCACTACATCTCCCTGACGGCACATTGGGTGAATTTAGTGGAGGCTGGGACAGAGTCAGAGCCTGGGACCGCTCACGTCCTACCCACCCCCAGAATTGCGGGCCCCAGCTCGGTGCTGGTATCTGCGGAGGTGTATGCTTCCTCCACTAAAGCACCCTCCTCCTCCTCCTCCTCCTCTGTCTCGCAATCAAGATGTGTTAGCAGCAGCATGTCGCCAGCAGTCGGTGTCGCGCGGTGTGGCAGCACAGCGGTGGGCAAGCGTCAGCAGGCCGTGCTGAAACTACTCAGCTTAGGCGATAAGAGGCACACGGCCCACGAACTGCTGCAGGGTCTGACAGAGCAGACCGACCGCTGGCTTGCGCCGCTGAGCCTCCAACCGGGCATGGTCGTGTGTGACAACGGGCGTAACCTGGTGGCGGCTCTGCAGCTTAGCAGCCTCACGCACGTGCCATGCCTGGCCCACGTCTTTAATTTGGTGGTTCAGCGCTTTCTGAAAAGCTACCCACGCTTGTCAGACCTGCTCGTAAAGGCGCGCCGGCTCTGCGCACATTTCCGCAAGTCCCACACGGACGCTGCCACCCTGCGCACCCTGCAACATCACTTTAAGCTGCCAGTGCACCGACTGCTGTGCGACGTGCCCACACGGTGGAACTCTACGCTCCACATGTTGGCCAGGCTCTATGAACAACGTAGAGCTATAGTCGAATACCAACTCCAACATGGGCGGCGCAGTGGGAGTCAGCCTCCTCAATTCCTTTCAGAAGAGTGGGCCTGGTTGGCAGACATCTGCCATGTCCTTGGTAATTTTGAGGAGTCTACCCAGGTGGTGAGCGGCGATGCTACAATCATTAGCGTCACCATTCCTCTGCTATGCATCTTGAGAAATTCCCTGCAAACCATAAAGGCAGCTGCTTTGCGCTCGGAAACGGGGGCGGGGGAAGACAGTATGCCGCTGGATAGTCAGGGCACCCTCCTGTCTATTTCTCAGCGCGTACAGGAGGAGGAGGAGGAGCATGAGGAGGATGAGGAGGAGGGGGAAGAGACAGCTTGGGCCGCTGCTGACGGTACACCGGCTGATTGCCTGTCATCCTTTCAGCGTGTATGGCCTGAGGAGGAGGAGGAGGAGGAGGAGGAGGATCCTGAAAGTGATCTTCCTAGTGAAGACAGCCATGTGTTGCGTACAGGTACCCTGGCACACATGGCTGACTTCATGTTAGGATGCCTTTCTCGTGACCCTCGCGTTGCACGCATTCTGGCCACTACGGATTACTGGGTGTACACACTGCTCGATCCACGGTATAAGGAGAACCTGCCCACTCTGATTCCCGAAGAGGAAAGGGGTTCGAGAGTGTTGCTATACCACAGGACCCTTGCGGACAAGCTGATGGTAAAATTCCCAGCCGACAGCGCTAGTGGCAGAAGGCGCAGTACCGAGGGCAAGGTAGCAGGGGATGTGCGTAGATCGAGCAGCATGTACATCCCAGGCAGTGCAACAGTCTTTAAGGGCCTGGCCAGCTTTATGGCTCCCCACCAAGACTGTGTCACCGCTCCCCAGTCACGGCTGAGTCGGCGGGAGCACTGTAAAAGGATGGTGAGGGAGTACGTAGCGGATCGCACGACCATCCTTGGTGACGCCTCTGCCCCCTACAACTACTGGGTGTCGAGGCTGGACATGTGGCCTGAACTAGCGCTGTATGCCCTGGAGGTGCTTGCTTGTCCTGCGGCTAGCGTGTTGTCGGAGAGGGTGTTTAGTGCGGCTGGGGGAATCATCACAGATAAGCGTAGCCGCTTGTCAACCGACAGTGCCGACAGGCTAACACTCATCAAGATGAACAAAGGCTGGATTTCCCCAGACTTCTGTTCTCCACCAGCAGACAGCAGCGATACGTAAGCAATACGTAGGCTGCACCCGCGGATGGAAGCTACGTTCTCTCTCACCATCCAAAACGGGGACATTTCTGCTTCATCAATCTGTGTCTAATATTCCTCCTCCTCCTGCTCCTCCTCCTGAAACCTCACGAAATCACGCTGAACGGGAAATTTTTCTTAGGGCCACAAGGCTCACTCAAATAATTTTTCAGAACAATTTTTATAAGTTTCAATGCGCTTAAAAGCATTGGAACTTTAACTTGAACCAATTTTTCGTTACACTGGGCTGCCTCCAGGCCTAGTTACCACTTAAGCCACATTAACCAAAGCGATTAATGGGTTTCACCTGCCCTCTTGGCTGGCCATGGCCAATTTTTGGGATGTACATTAGTACTGTTGATACAGCAATTTTTGTGGGCCCTCGCCTACAGTGTAATCAAATTAATTTTTAGCCCACCTGCATTACAGCTGACGTTACCTCAGCTGTGTTGGGCAATGCAATGGGATATTTTTATGTACCGCCGGTGGGTTCCAGGGAGCCACCCATGCTGTAGGTGAACACTGAGTTTTTAATACATCTGTACACTTCTAAAGAACCCGTCTGACTGGGGCATGCAGTGTGGGCCGAAGCCCACCTGTATTACGCACGACATTACTACCTCAGCTGTGTTGGGCAATGCAATGGGATATTTCTATGTACCGCCGGTGGCTTCCTGGCACCCACCCAGGCAGTGGGTCCACAGGGAGTTTAACCTACATGTGTCCACTTGTAAAGAACCCCAGTCTGACTGGGGCATGCAGTGTGGGCCGAAGCCCACCTGCATTAAGCACGACATTACTACCTCAGCTGTGTTGGGCAATGCAATGGGATATTTTTGTGTACCGCCGGTGGGTTCCAGGGAGCCACCCATGCTGTAGGTGCACACTGAGTTTTTAATACATCTGTACACTTCTAAAGAACCCGTCTGACTGGGGCATGCAGTGTGGGCCGAAGCCCACCTGTATTACGCACGACATTACTACCTCAGCTGTGTTGGGCAATGCAATGGGATATTTCTATGTACCGCCGGTGGCTTCCTGGCACCCACCCAGGCAGTGGGTCCACAGGGAGTTTAACCTACATGTGTCCACTTGTAAAGAACCCCAGTCTGACTGGGGCATGCAGTGTGGGCCGAAGCCCACCTGCATTAAGCACGACATTACTACCTCAGCTGTGTTGGGCAATGCAATGGGATATTTTTGTGTACCGCCGGTGGGTTCCAGGGAGCCACCCATGCTGTAGGTGCACACTGAGTTTTTAATACATCTGTACACTTCTAAAGAACCCGTCTGACTGGGGCATGCAGTGTGGGCCGAAGCCCACCTGTATTACGCACGACATTACTACCTCAGCTGTGTTGGGCAATGCAATGGGATATTTCTATGTACCGCCGGTGGCTTCCTGGCACCCACCCATGCTGTAGGTGCACACGGAGTTTTTACTACATCTGTACACTTATAAAGAACCCCAGTCAGACTGGGGCATGCAGTGTGGGCCGAAGCCCACCTGCATTAAGCACGACATTACTACCTCAGCTGTGTTGGGCAATGCAATGGGATATTTCTGTGTACCGCCGGTGGGTTCCAGGGAGCCACCCATGCTGTGGGTCGACAGGGACTTCACAATAGGGAGTTGTACCTGCCTGTGTCTTTGAATTAAAAAGCCCGGTCTGACTGGGGCATGCAGACACCTTGACAGAATGAATAGTGTGTGGCACATAGGTTCCCCATTGCTATGCCCACGTGTGCAGCTCCTGATGGCGGTGGCACAGGATTCTATTTCTCATTGCTTCTGTACAGCATTGTGGGCTATCGCTCCGCCACTTTTAAAGAGGGTCGCTGCCTAGCCATGCCAACCTCTGCAGTGTGTGCCTGCGGTCCCTCGTCATGGCAGACGCAATTCTAAATAGACATGAGCGTGGTGTGGCATGAGGGCAGCTGAAGGCTGCCCAGGGACACTTTGGTGTGCGCTGTGGGGGGGGGAGGGGGGGGCGGTTGGGCAGCATGTAACCCAGGAGAAGTGTCAGTGGAGTGTCATGCAGGCAGTGATTGTGCTTTGTTGGAGGTAGTGTGGTGCTTAGCAAAGGTATGCCATGCTAATGAGGGCTTTTCAGAAGTAAAAGTTGTTGGGAGGGGGGGGGGCCCACTCTTGCCGGTATTGTGGCTTAATAGTGGGACCTGTGAACTTGAGATGCAGCCCAACACGTAGCCCCTCGCCTGCCCTATCCGTCACTGTGTCATTCCCATCACTTTCCTGAATTGCCCAGATTTTCACACATGAAAACCTTAGCGAGCATCGGCGAAATACAAAAATGTTCTGGTCGCCCATTGACTTCAATGGGGTTCGTTGTTCGAAACGAACCCTCGAGCATCACGGGAAGTTCGTTCCGAATAACGAACACCCGAACATTTTGGTGTTCGCTCATCTCTAGTATTGACAATGGCATTTGTCATGTACTAATAATATTTGTCCTGAAAATCTTCACATTTGTGCTGTTCCAACAAAAATATCTCAAGATATATGAAAATAGTCAAAATTCTGACACAAGTACTTGTCAGTCAGTGCTTAAGGACTGGACAGCAGACGTCTTGGCAATCTGTGTTGGAACAGCCTTGTGATTTGCTTCCATGACTTGAAGCAACAGTTTTGCTTCTTGTTCATCATTAGTAAAAAGGGTGTTGAATTCTTCAAAAAGCTTTACTGCTCACTCCACAGTGTGATTCACAATACGTAGCAGTTTCAGTTTTGATTGGCCATATTGATACTGTTCACTTGCAGGCCACTCTTGTGATGATGAAACAACAAAGGCATTATCAATGTTGTAGTGACAAAGAAGGTGCACCGTTCTGATAGTTGCAAAGTCTCCTAAAATTCCGTCCGGTTTCATCAGAATTGACCAATCTCCACGTACTTTTCATTTGCCAGCTTTACAGTTGATTCCCTGTACAAATCCTGTCTTTCCGGCTGCTGTCACATGATCTGAGAATAGAGCTAATCTAATTAGCTCATCTGAAAGATACCAGATGTGATTTTCTAGAACCTTTCTCGCGGCTATACTGATGTCAGGATCAATATTTTGGTAACTGCTGAGACAGCTGTAAATCACTGGCTGAAGCTTCAGTTATACAGAGAGCAGCTGCCCAATACTTGGGGTAAATCAAGGCACCAAACTGTACAAAGCTCAACTTGTGCTGCTTCTTTCTTTGTAAGACTAAATACATCTGCCTGCTTGTGAAAGAGGTATATATTCATGGCATAAATTAACTTTGCCACCCAGCGAGCATGATGTATGGGTTCTGCGGCCCTCCAGTGGATTGTATTTGTTGGGTGTCAATTCAATGAACTCCATGTAATCATCTCTGATTTGTCCTTGTGGGTGCTCTTTGCTCAGGAATGTTACGGTTGTATCTGAGAAACTGGAAGTTTCAGGTGTCGTCTGCAAAATTCTGTGTGATGATGTCATTCCAACAAGCTTTGAATTGCTTGAAGAGTGGAATATCTGGGGGTTTGAAGGTCCACCGCATATGACGAAAACATTTGACAAGATTATTTCCATTACATGGATGACAGCAGGATAACCAATAGAGTTCACAACAAAGCCTGTTTTCATATTGAAAAACATAGCTTCAACTTTCTCAGTCAGCTGCCACTCTTCCAACAATTTGTAAACAGCGTTTACTCCATTTACACCAATTCCAGAGCTCAGCTTTGGCACTCCCAACAGTTTCTCCATCCCATCTGAAACTAGAACTGGCAGCCTGTCAACAGAGCCTAAATCAAAATGTTCTGGAAAATCTTTCCATCCCAGTGAAGTAGTCATGGGCAAGTTGGTTCAAAATTATCCTTCATTGCCTTTGAAAGTTCATGCCTTGCACTTGTACTTACTCGTTGAATTATGCTACGTGAAATAGAAAGTGCATTTGTGTCATGACCAAGAGCTGCAGCAATAGGAATCATTAGTTGCACAGCTTCACGATCAGATGTTTTGTTGTGATTGAGGGCACTTGTCACATGTGTATTATACAACCGATCTCGGGAGATTTTCTTTACCTGCTGCACCTAGTCTTGCACTTCATTGGACTTACTATCTTTGATAGGCCTGCACTCAACTTCAGAATCCATTTTGTCATTGAGATCACCAATTTCACAATTGTCAGACTGGCTAAGGTCTATTGCTGTGGATACTGAAGGTTGTGAAGTATTGCACTTTCTTTCTTTCTTTCTCTTTTTGTTGTCTCCATTCCGACCTTTGTTGTTTTTTAGCCAGCTCTTTATCTTCAGGTGTCATGATCATTTGTCTGTCAGTACGCTGATCATTGAGGAATTCCTTGTCGTGTTCTATTTTGACTTTTGACATTGCGTCAGCATATACAATATCAAACAATTGATTCAACTGTTCAGCAAATTTTAACTCTCTTGTTTTCTGAGCCTCAGATTTCCTTCCTTTATTCTTCTTCAGTAGCAGCCAGGTATCATGCAATCTTTCCAACTTTTTAATTGAGAGTGTCTTCAACATTGTTTGGATACCAGCCTTCAAACAGTTAATCAGTAGCTCATCAACTGTTGTATGAGAAGCATTTCTGACTTATTTACTCTTAGATGTTCGTAGAATCTCCGAAGCACCTGTTTTATTGTTGGCAACTGTTTCAGACTTGTTAGCAGTTCCAGTTCACATATTCCTATAAGGTAGATCTCCCTACTTTGGTGTGTTCATGCCATGAATGGAATAAGTCCTGAAATAAAATAAATAAATATAACCGACAGGACATGGCATAACTGTGACATAAATGACTGCTGCAAGTGTGACTAGTGTGTTACCGAGCTTACCTTTCAAGAAAAGATATCTACCTCCCAGATCACTGCAAGTCTCCCCGTGTTCTCAAGGAACGAAATTGGCGATAAGTATTGAGACACCTTTGGACTTGGATTCTGTGTTCATGCTGTGGTAGGCGCATGGGAACCTGGCATCAGAGAACCTGGGAAGAACGTTCGTGCAGAAATGGGTCTCCTGTACGAAGGCCACTTGTGCTCTTTTTTTCCATAGAAGACGAAGGATGGAGGACCTTTCTTCAGGAATATTCAAGCCCTGTGCGTTGATGGATACAACTGTTAGATTAGCAGAAACTGACGGCATGGTCGACAGAATATACGATCCTTTCAGAATAAATCAGGTTACACTGTTATAGCCCACTCCAAGATTCACAAAATTGTATGATTGGGAGGGGAGAGAAAAGAAAGGAAAAAAAAGGGTTGGGGGTGGGGGAGGGGGGGAGAGAAAAGCACATTCACAAGACTACAGACACACTAGGGTAGACAGACAAGGGAGACACCAAACTAAGCTAACGTAAGTGTTAGCAACTGTTGCCACGAACTATATATCAGAGGGCCTGGTCCCCTACCATGAGAGGGTGAAACCAGGGCCCCTAATGCCCTAGTTGGGAAAACGTGGAAATGCTCTGGGCGAGTGAGGTCACCACCGTACACAGAAAAAAAACCTGTAGGAACCGAAATAGTATAAGTCTTCCTTCAGCAAACTGTTATCTTCGAAACACTGCTGCATTATTCCAGAGAACCGTAAGCCGCATCTGGAATGTTCGTCATAGAAAGGGTACAGTCCTTATACTAAGAGAGAAGGAGAGGAAGAGCTGGGAGAAAAGAACACAAATAAGAAAAACACTCCTGCTCATCCTCCTATTTGCAAGACGGAGATAAGACTTGGATGGCGAGGAGTCAGAATCAGTCCCGGGATCTAGAAGCCATCAGGGGAAACTGAAGATCAAACCGAAGCATTCCTGCAGTGTCCCCTGTATTTCACATATTCACTGGAGTACCGTCCATCGGTACAGTCCAGTCCAGAACTGGGACCATAGGAACGTCCAGAAATTAGAACGCCCCCTCTAGGTCCGCTGGTGTTCTGATCGTGAAGAGACGACCCTGTTTGCGGAGAATCAGATGAAATGGATGCCCCCATTTGTAAGTTGCTTCGGCTCTGCGCGCTGTGTCCAACAGTGGGCTAATCAGCCTTAAGTTATTAAGGATCGGCCTAGAGACGTCAGGTAGTATTGTAAAATTCATGCCTTTAAAGCTAACAGAGCCTCGCTCCCACGCCAATCTCTGAATGTCTTCTTTTTGTCTGTAAAAGTGGACGTGGCATATGACATCCCTCGGGAAGTTTTGATTCCGTGTCCTCCCTCCTAACACACAGTGAACTATGTCTAGCTCTATTGTCCTCTGGATGTTGTAGCAGCTTGTTAAAAATGGCTGTCACATACTCATGCAAGGCATCCGGTGGTACGTCTTCTGAGATCCCTTTTAGTTTGAGATTGTTACGACGACCTCTGTTTTCAATGTTATCCAAATGAAAAGTCAAGTCTCTGAGCTGTTTCTGTTGTTTCTCCACCATTAGGAATAACTGTTGAAAGTCCGTAGACGGGGTACCGATGCTCTCTTCCAGGGCTGTGGAAGCCGGTGAGCCTAAGGGTGTGCCCGATCCTCCTGCCCTGTTCCCCTCACTGACCGGATTTACTTGCTGCTGCGGGTTCCGGCAGGGGAACGGGGCATCGACATGTTGTAGCACCGGCTCCACATAGCAGCCCGGCGCCATGTTGGAAGGCTTTTTCTTGGTGTCTGTGGCACTCGGTCCATGCAGGAACCTGCTGATTGGGGGCCCGTTCGCCGGCGGCAGGTCTACTCTCTTCTTTCCTCCCTTCATCATCTCCCTCGGATGCTACGGTTTGCTGTGTTCCCGGTAAGTGCAGTGTCGGCGGCAGCGGAGCTCTAGTCAGTGCGTCCTCACTCCTCCATGCTAAGCCATGCCACGCCCCCCCCAGACAAGCATATTTTTGCACTGTATTAGGTTCATATTGAGAGAAACGTAAAATGGAGCTAATGTAAAACTATAAGGCTAATCACACGGCTGTATTTTTATGGCCTTTTTTCAAAAACACAGCATGATCTATTTTTTTGTATTTTTGCCTCAATATTTGTATTTCTTTCTATTGGGCAAATTTTCATTGGCCAACAGAACCTAACATATGGAGGTAAATGAGGATGAAAAATTTATGACATAAATGTAATGTCTTTTGAAAGATGTCTGTAATACAGATCCATATTACAGACATTTTTTTTTATAATTCCGTTTTATTGAAATTTTTTCAAAACATTTAAACAAAAACAAAATAAAAGTAATATGAAAGGCAGAGAAAAAAAAGCAAAAAATGAAAGCTTAAATGTAAGAAGCGAACTTTAAATAATACAATGTTTTATCCCAAGTTTTTTTTAACATAGGAATATAATTCTTCCAAATGAGACGTAAGATTTATAGAATTGATAACTTCACTAAGGGAAGGTACATTTGAGGATTTCCATTTTAGTAAGGTGGGAGTTTATTTGTATGTAGAAAGCAAAGAGCCAGCGTTGGATCCAGGCCTATAAAACAATGTGTTACAGAATGAACAAACTGAAAAAAATGTTCCAAAAGGAACGACTAACTGGGCAAGACCACCACATGTGGAAATAAATACCCTTAAGACTGCAACCCCTCCAACATAACATAGCAGGGGGTAGGTACCAGCGTAAAAATATTTTCTGTGAAGACTTCCAGTGTCGGATAATATGCAAAACCTTTTTATTCCAGGAGAGGGCTTTTTTTAAGGGAAATTGGTGTTTAATATCTTGTACAGACATGTTTTTATAAGCTTGTCCAAAACTAGTCTTAAATTGACTCCTTGTGTCATCATTGTAGAGGAAGCTGTTACTTTCAAGTCTTGTTCATTCCCGTCAAAAGTATTCCCATATAGATTGCAGGTTACTTTCCAAGCTCAACTTGGTATTCTTTGTTGCTTGTAACTTTTCTTTACATTCCTCCAACTGTGTCTTCATTTTTTCTACTTGCTGTTTGAACATTCTCTTAGACTTCTTTAGTTCTTGAACATTGCTTTCAGCATCATTCTTGGCGCCAAACAAGTCTTCAATTTGCCTGTGCAAATGCTTATTGAGGCTCTTTGTAACTTAGTCTTCACTTCAAGGCCCTCTTCCCTCTGTATTCTCATTTGTAAGAACTCAAATTCCAGCTGTTTCTTTTGCTTTTCCCTCTAAGTCAAAGAGGTTTCTTTCAATAGCAGGAGTTTTTTCTTCCAAATCTTGCTTGCACTGAGCCATTCACACTTATAGGACCCTTCTTTGATCAGCTTTATCTTTGGCTAATCTTCTGAGGTGCTCATTCTCTTTTAAGATGGCTTCAACCTTTGTTTTCAACCATGTGGCCTCATTGATGGCAGCCAGTTTTTTTAAATTCAGAATCCTTCCTATTTCTTCTTCTGCAAGTAACCTTCACCTCTTGGCCTTTACTGTGAGAAGACATAACCTAGCAGCTTTCTCTTTCAGCTGCCTCTACCGTCTTTTATTTGCAGTGCAACACTCTTATTCTGCTATAATTTTGGCCTTCAAAAAATCTCCATGTCAGTATGTCACCTGGATAAGCTCCTCCTCCAGAATCCTGTGCTGTTGTTCACTTTCTTTTCCATGTTGGTCACCATGGTCTTCCTGGTCTTCATCTTCTGTTCTCCTTCTCACCTGCAGATTCAGCGAATATTTGGTTGCCACTAGCAAGCACATTTATTTCACAGGAAATGATACTGACAATACCCCACTCTGGTTTGCCTTCAATCGCAGAACTACATGCAATCTTCTCGCTATTTTTTATTACCTACCACTGGGCACTAGGGGAACCCTGAGCAATACCTCATGTATTTTGGTTGTGATTTCTGTCGTAGCCAGTTCACACTCTGCTTTCACCTGTGCAGCCTGAGGGACTATATCACACAGGCATTTTCTATTTTTTTTATAGGCATTTTCTGTACAGAACAGGACAATACATTAACTTTATCACATAAGGATTGTGTGTCATTTTCATCATACAGTATTTCAAGCAAGAACAGAAAGGTCTCATAACTCTCAGGACCCGTCTCGCAATGCAGCATTTTATGCAAATTTGGCCCAACTGAGTCGCAATTCAGACAGTGAGACTCTGCAAACCAACTCAAAGACTTTTTCTCTTTCTTTTCTCCTCAGGCATTTGAACAGCAGATTCAGAAGGAAACTTTACACCTTCATCTTCCTCCAAAAAATGCCAGAAATAGTGAAAGTACCTTATTAATGTGAACTCTACATCCAGTTGTGTACATTTCCAAAGTTAGTACTAAGGGTAATAAAAACAGTTTTACTAGTCTCAGAACCCGACTTGATGCAAAGCAATGTCTCTAACAGGATTCTTGAGAACCTTGGTTAAGATCCAAGCACATCAGTAGTGAAGGAGAAGAAAAACAAGAAGAGGGTATATGTATATACACATACACAAATCTTCTAGAGGGTGATGTTGGCGCAACCTTTTCACGTAAATAAATTGAGGTATATTAGCAAAAATGATCTCAGTTTATTGTTAAAACGAGCATGTATACACGTTTTAAGGTATTGGAACCTCTTCCTAAGTACTTGCTGGGGTTATGCCACATAAAATATACATATATAGTATAAGGAAGAAAGAACAAATAGGAAATTGAGTTAGAAAAAATGAAATAATAATAACATATAAGTAAATAAATAAATGAATAATATTATAATATATTTATAAGCATGGGCTGGGATAAAAAGATCAACCTTAATTATAATTAATTTACGTTAAAAAGCGAAGTCATGATGAACAATGAAATAAAATTAATAGTGGGGATGGTGGTATATAAATTATTAAATCCATTATATAGGGACAGAAAGACTAGGGCAAATGCACATATAAAAAGAGCAAGTAATTCACGGATGTAATGAATATGTATACACATGATTCTATACAAGAAGCATAAAAGTGCATATTTTGCGTAAAAGTTCTTAACACAAACTGTCAAAATCATAAAAAATAAATGTAAAGTAATTAAAAATATTGAAAATTGTATTTACTTCTAAATAATTCATAATAACATCTAGGTTGTTGTAACCACCTCTTTTTTTCCATTTTCTCCACAGAACTCCATCAGTAGTGGGATTCCACCGACCAGCAATTCATGTGTTCTCATTTCCAAGGTCTCTGACCTTCTGAATAGAGGACTATCAGGTGCACCTCCATCATCTTGCTTGCACCTCAAACACGGCTCTTTCCCCTGCTCTGTAGCAACAGTTGCATATTGTTGAGGTTGGTCACCCCTAGCAACTGCCTTATCGCACTTCCGCAAACTTGAATTTTCAGGAAGTGCCGAACATTTGACCTACTGACCACTGGACATCGGACAACACAAAAGTCCACTCTCTCAGATAGATCCCATTTGTTGCCCTTGGCAACAGTACTCACAGTTTTCTTATCTGGTCATCCAGACTTCTTTAGCTACATCCATGCAACCTCTTACTCAGCTTTAAACTTTGCCAGGTCACTTTGGGCATGGCCCTTCTGTTTGGCAATGCTTTCTCACTGCTTTATGTAAAATATCTCTTTCACATAATCCTCTATGACACTCATGGCAACAATTACAGTCCCTGTTCCTCAGCAAAATACACCCATTAAATTACGGCATCCAGACCTTTAAATTTCATTCAGCAATTTCTCAGAAAGCACATGCTTTCAAATTTGACTTCTAGCTCTTTTAAATTTCTGAGAAGCAGATTTCATGTGCCACCTTATGCCTGCACACCTTTGGCCATAATGTAACACCTTGAGAGCTAGTCACTCACTGGATCGCCATCTCCTGGGCAAGGGGGTTGGCAAACATGTATGAAGTCACTCCAACACAATGGATTTCTCTTTAAATTTGGCATCCACCAGTCTTTATTGCTTCACATCTCGCAGCAAAGCCCTCTACCTAAGCACTTTGCATTGCCCTTACTAACAGGTGCAGTGCTAAAGGTTCAAGGATCAGAGGTAATCAGTCCTTTACCATCAATATCTTGTGACATCAGTGAACAGCACAACCTATCCCCCAGGCCAGGAAACCGCGAGCTCAGAGCTGACACCAAGAGGCACACCCTCTGTTTTACTCGGCCTTCCCAAGTGACTCAAAATAAAGCCCACTCACTATACAACTCAATATCTTGTTCTGTCTGAGTTCCACACCTAAACCATCACATTATTTTATCATTTTTCCCTCTAGTGGCCACTTTAATAACTGGACTCCTACAAAAAATAATACAAGTATCATAAATTAATAGAAGAATCAATTTAAAGATCCTTAAGGAACACAGACTAGCAGTCGCTATGCATGTTAACACATGATGTATCAGCCGATATTTGTTCTTAAACAATCTCCCCACTATCTTTTTATTGCTGTTTACTTGGGCTGATAGTTGCTTGGTTTTTAGCGACTCCAAAAAATGAGCAATTGCTCGATTAGTGCCCTGTCATTGTACATGGGATGATTATCACCTAAATTTGCTATTTACAGCAAGTGCTGCTGTAATTTCCTTTAATCCTTTTATCTTTCCTCTGCAGTTACTCATAGACGTCTAGCATCATGGTGTCATAAAAACCCTTTGTCAGTGATATACCTTTACCATTCCTGCACTCTTTCTCTTTAAAATATGTGCACTTTGTATCATTATTTAATTTGCCCGTTGAACGCTTTTCCTAAAAATGTTCTATCTTCCCATAGATCTGGGCTCTCTTCACCTCTCGGCATCGCCACGCCTCTACTGCTTTTCATCCATACTATACAAGAATTGGATTTGTGCCACTGCCATAACACAGCACTGTAAATTTTATAATGGGCAATTGTTAGTCATTATTCTTCATTTTATTAACATAATTTATAGTTAGTATTTGGTTTTAGAGGTTTCCTGATTTAGTTGATATGGATTGATACAAAATGCTTTTCATTCATGTACAAACCTTGTGTCTCCAGGATAGTGTTCTCATATTGGCACCGTGATATGCAGTGGCATCTGTTGTTTGAGTAAGGGAAAGAATGTGTTTGAAATATATTTAAAATAATCCAATTTTGTCATTAAGACTTTATATATAAGATTAGATGTTACACCATGTGTGAAAATTCATTTATTTTCCTTGCCTAATTGCCACATTTTGCTTTTAAGAATTTAATTCTTTGATGAATATTTTATTAATGTTATTAACTTTGCTGCAATCTAAAGACTCAAACTAACTCCTTATTTATAATTTTCAAACATTTACAACAATTAAAAAAATAAGGTGAAGTCTTTGATATGAGCAAGTGTAAGTCAATGAAAGCCACCTAGAGAAGAACAATAACAATAGGTATAATCGAGAAACAAACACCCCAGATTTTCTGTTACAGGAAAACACTGCATTGATATACAAAAGGGCCAGGAGATAACTAACTAAACACAAAGAATACAAGATTGAAAGGAGTGGCAAAGGGGACTCGAACTATTAAAGGCTTTGCTCAAAGTCCATCAAGGGCCTATTGAAGCCTGTTAGAGGGTGTAGGAAAAACAAGAAAATGGGAAAGCTGAACTGCTCTCCAAATATCTAAAGGAAATGGGTCTGCCGAGATTATCATCTCCTCACAAGTTACCCATTGAAGGCCTGACCAGAAGTGCAGAGCTCGGTACTGGCCCTCCAAGAACGAAAGGTACTACATTCTAGGCTCGGTGGGATGTTTGGATTGCCCAGAACAGGAAACAAGAGAGAGGAAAATGGAGAAATGTTGCTAAACTTAAGAGTTGGGTCTATTGTGGGGTGTCCAAGCAAAGTCGGGGGTATCCATGCCAATTCGCCATGAGAAAGTGAATAAATCCAGGGCAACAAGTAAAGTTAGACACTGCTGAAAGAGGCTTCTAGGTTGACCCATTGTTTCAAAGTCACATCACAACACCAGTCAGGAACTATCAGTAAATAGGAGGCTTTATAATGTTTTTAAGGCCTTCCAATGGCTCCCACCTATACACTTCTGTCCTTTAGTAATAAGAGAAGGGAGCCGATCAACTGTGGTGGCTTATCGGCCCAAATGACTATATTCAGTAAATAGAAAAACGTAGAAGAAATTGAGATTGGGACCTGTACAACGTATGAGAGCCTTTGCAGTACATTCATTTTAAAGATACCACACCACATTATAGCTGGAAAAGGAGAACACAAAACCTGTCTTTTTGCAGGCGATATCCTTCTTACTCTTTCCAGGCCCCTCACCTCTCTTCCAAATTTAATAGCAACATTAGACTCGTTCACTGAGATATCTGGCCTACTAGTTAATATGGACAAAACAGAAGCTCTTTTTGATAATATTCCCTCACACATGCAGAAACTCCTAGAGCTCAATCTTGTGCTCCAAGCTTCCTCATACTACCCTGTTTCCCTGAAAATCAGACATACCCTGAAAATAAGACATAGCATGATTTTCCAGAATTTTTGAGGATGCAAAATAATTTTTCAGGTTTTTTAAGGATGCTTGAAATATAAGCCCTACTCCAAAATTAAGCCCTGCTAACAGTTAATTAAAAAAGTCAATTTAAATAGTGTCCAGGCAGCTATACGTATAAAACAGTTAAACCTTTTTGAACAAAAATTAATATAAGACACGGTCTTATTTTCGAGAAAACACAGTACATTACTTACCTACGTATTAAGCTGATCTCCTCCTTAGACTTACTTTATTAATTGACATTACCCTCAATTATTTACTTCCCTTAAATCGGAGATGATGAGATGGGATCAACACACCCTTTCATGGATAGGATGTATAAGTCTTATCACGCCTCCTATATCTATTCAGATGCCTCACCATTAATGTCTCCACTACTGATTTGAAAGATATACAGCAAAAAATCTTCCATTTAATTTGGAAAAACAAGAGACCCTAAATCAAACAAAAAAATATTATCATAAATACCTGTATATTATCATAAACAGGTAGGAGGTTTAGCAGTACCTAATCTGCAAAAATATTTTTTAGCATCCTAGATGTCACAAATTCCTCCTGTATTTGCAAGACTAAGGGCACCTTTATGGGTAGAACTAGAAGCTTCTCTTGGCCCAGCTGATTTGAAGGCTATTTTCTGGGACAAAAATATAAAGCCCACAATCATTCAACATCTTTCACCTCTAACTTACAATCTCTTTCTGATCTGGAGGAGAAGCAGATTTAAATATTTTTGAAGTCAGCTCTCCTCACTCTACTCCTAAATATATAGATTTCTCTGGTGAAATAGAGGCATCATTTTTTTTTTATTACTTGTATTTTATTTGAGTTTTTTAATTTTACAACAAAATGGTAGATATTTTACTGAGAAATGGTACAATCATGCAGGTATACAATAAGCATTGACTACAAAGAAGTAGGGAAGACTGAGGGGATATGTTCCAAGGAGCCTTTAACATGGCGTTTTCTCGTAATATTCCAGCTCAGTCTTAACTTTGAAATATTCATTAAGAGAAACAGTATATAAAATGATCAGCCTGGCCAGGGCCCAACTTAATTTTATGGAGGGGGTTGGAGGGGTACGAGGGATACACGAGGAAGGGGAGGTGGTGGGGGTGTGTGTCCGAGACAGCTTGGGAGTTTCCCGCGGGGTGGAGGTCGCCAGAGACAGCTCCGGTCTGTGTGATTGCTACAATATAGCTTTCACTTGATTGAAAGGATTTGCCCCTTTTTTTCCCCCCTCCCCCCTCCCCCCCCTTTTCATATTTCTTATAGGGAGGACAGGAACCTGTTGTTTTGTGAAGGAAATGAATAGTCCAGCCATGGGGACCATATTTTTAGAAATTTTTCGTGTTTGTCAGATAAGATGGAGGTTAGTTTTTCATTTGTTAGGTACCAATCTAGTCTACGTTTAACTTCGGTGAAGTCTAGTGAGGCTTTACGCCATGAATGTGCAATTACTTGCTTTGTGGCTAGGAAGAAGAAGGATATTAGTTTTCTAGAGTCAGAAGGGATGTTGTTTATGCGTTTATTTAGGAGAGCCTCCCAAGGGTCTTTACGGATGTTGTGGCTCGTAACTGAGTATATTAGAGAGTAGACTCTAATACAAAGCCTTTTCACCCGAGGACAGGTCCGCCAGACGTGAAGCATGTCTCCTGAGGCTGAACATCCACGAAAGCAGTTGGGAGATCGTCCGGGGATTGCATGGGCAACGCGATCTGGGGTTAGATACCAGCGGAGCAGGACTTTAAAGGATGTTTCCATCATTAGTATATTTCTGGCACTGTTGTTGGTGGCATCCCATATCTAGGTCCATTCTTCCTCTGAGAGGGTTTTTCCGAGATCTCTTTCCCAGCGAGTTACGTATGGGAGTTGTGTTCAGAAGGAGGAGTGAACTAGGTCTGAGTAGATCGTTGATATGAGACCTTTCGTGTGTGGGTTTTTATAGCAGTGTCTTTCAAATGGTGTTAAAGTTAGTGGGGAGCTTACGTTTTGGTGGAGAGTGGAAATAAAGTGCTTTATTTGCAAGTATCGGAAGATTTCTGATGATGGTATTTTGTGTCTTTCTTGTAATGAAGGGAAAGAAATTGGTCCATTTGCCGTGTATAGTTGGTATAACTTGGTGAGACCTGACTTTGTCCAGTTTGTGCCTGGTAGAAACATAGGGTTGCGTATTAATGGCGCAAGGGGCAAATGAGGAGAGATCAATTTTCCCGAGTATTTTATGGAGTCCCATATGTGAAGAGAGTGGTTAACTATCGGGTTATTGATTGTGGGCCTATATTTGGGTGGAGTCCATAGTAGGGAGTCTATTGTGAGGGGGTGTATTTCCATGGCCTCCAGGGATACCCATAGTGGGGTGTTATGAGTAGAGTGTAGAAGAGCCATTTGGGCCACCTGGGCAGACTGATAATATTTAAAGGGGTTGTCTCGCGGCAGCAAGTGGGGTTATACACTTCTGTATGGCCATATTAATGCACTTTGTAATGTACATCGTGCATTAAATATGAGCCATACAGAAGTTATTCACTTACCTGCTCCGTTGCTAGCGTCCCCGTCGCCATGGATCCGTCTAATTTCGCTTTCTTCTTGCTTTTTTAGATGCGCTTGCGCTGTGCGGTCTTCTTCCTGGTGAATGGGGCCGCTCGTGCCGGAGAGCTGGTCCTCGTAGCTCCGCCCCGTCACGTGTGCCGATTCCAGCCAATCAGGAGGCTGGAATCGGCAATGGACCGCACAGAGCCCACAGTGCACCATGGGAGAAGACCCGCGGTGCATCGTGGGTGAAGATCCCGGCGGCCATCTTGGTGAAGGAAGAAGAAGGAAGAAGGAAGACGTCGCAGAGCGGGGATTCGGGTAAGTAATAAAAAATTTTTTTAACACATCCTTTTGGGTTGTCCTGCGCCGAACGGGGGGCCTATGGAAAAAAACAAAACGTTTCGGCGCGAGACAACCCCTTTAAGGTAGTTTGGGACTCCCAGACCTCCTCTCCGTCTGTGTCTATATAGGGTGGATCGTGATACTCTTGGGATCATTCCCTTCCACACAAATCGGAGGGATATTAGTTGGAAAGTCTTTAGTAGGTGTCCAGGTACTCGGATCGGGAGTGCTCGAAAGTAATATAGTAGTTTAGGAAGGAGTGTCATTTTCAATGCGTTAACTCTTCCTATCCAAGAAATGTGATAGCGATTCCAGCTTTCCAGAAGTACTCTCATCTTACAGAGGAGAGGGATATAGTTTTGGCCGTATAGAGATGCGTAGTCGTTTGTTAATTGGATGCCCAGGTAGCCCAAGGAGCCTGTTGCCCATTGGAAAGGGAAATTCCCCTGGAGTGTATTTAGTGTTTCGGGGGGTAATGTAAGGTTGTATGCCTTTGATTTTGTTTGGTTGATGGTTAGACCTGATATTGACCCGAATCTGGACAGTTCTCGCATAAGGTTAGGTAGAGAGACGTTGGGGGAGATTATGAGCATGAGCAGGTCATCTGCAAACATTGAGAGTTTGTGATGAACTGAGGCTATTTCAATTCCCTTAATGTTTGGGTTGTTTTGGATTTTGATGGCTAGTGGTTCCATGGCCATAATAAAAAGTAACGGGAATAGTGGGCAACCCTGGCGAGTCCCCCGGCAGATCCGGAATGTATCCGAGCAGAAGCCTCGGTAGTGCACGGAGGTTTTAGGATGCGTATATAGTATCCGGATCCAGGAGAGGAACCCGCCCGTAGTCTTTTGTGGTTGGATTCACTTCTCTCCAAATATCCACAAGGCGGTTTTGTTGCAGAAGAGATTTAAAGTTATGAGAAATGGAGTGTTGGGGTAATGGAGAGTGAGCTGGGAGGGTGGTGGAGTTCCTGTCCAGATTCGGGTCAACTATACAGTTTGAGTCTCCACAGAGAATAACAGTGCCTATTTTTATGTTTTCCACTATTTTGAATAGTTTTGTGAAAAATTGGATTTGCCTCGAGTTTGGGGCATAATAGGAAACTATAGTTGTTGGTACATCTTGAATAGAGCCCATTAAAATTAGATAACGGCCTTCGGGGTCTGCGGTTGTCGAGGAGTGCGAGAAAGGAACTGATCTGCTAAAGCAGATGGTCACACCTTTAGTTTTAGTTGGCGCGTTTGCTGAATAAAATGTTGGATACTGGGGGGATAGGTAGCGTGGTGCTGAATTGATGGAGAAATGGATTTCCTGTAAGCAGACTATGTCTGCTCGTTTGTTCTTGTAGTATCGAAATGCCTTTGAGCGTTTCTGAGGGGAGTTAAATCCTTGAACGTTGTGGGATATTATTTTTAAGTCCATGGCAAATGGTGAAGTATATGCATAAGTAAAGCTGTCTCAGGTTCTCCACCCCACGGGAGGGAGGGTTGGCGGGGAGGAGGGGGGGCGGGGAGGAGAGAACATACAGGTAATGGCCAACTGTTGAGATTTGTTTTAAGAACTGTAGGCTTCGTTGCCTTTATAGCGGTATGCCAAAAGAGTCTCATATTTTCCGGGTGGTTTTCATAGGTGTAGCCACACCGGCTCTGAGATTAGGTGGGTTATAGAATAAGAGTTCTTGGGGAGAGAAGGTTCAAGTGGACCTCGTAGGGAGTTAGGGGTTGACGGCGTGGGGAAAAGTAATATTAACAGGTAAATAAGGTGGAAGAGGGGGAAAAAAAAGTGGGAGTTGAAAATGTAATGACGGGGGAAGAAAGAAAAAAAAGGGGGGGGGGAGGGATGGGACCCAAGAGGGGTGATGCACAAGTAGCAACGATTACTTGCGTCTTTCCTTTACTTTTATGGCTTCCTTTTCGGTGAGTTGCATTGGTCTCAGGAAGTTGCTGTATTCTTCCTCTTGTTTTCGGAGGTGGGTCTTGAGGATGATGGCGAGGCTGGTGGTAAGTCTGTGGAGTTCGATTGTGGTGGTGGTTGTTGGATGTTTAATTCTTTAAAGCATCGTCGGGCTCCATCTGGTGATAGTATCGTATGTACTTTATCTTGGTATGAGAAAGTCAATTTAAATGGAAAGCCCGATCTATATTGTATTTTTTCTTTTTGTAGGATCTGCAGGTAGGGCTTAAGCGCTTTTCTTTTTGAGAGAGTTGAAGGGGCCAAGTCAGGGTATAGTTGGTAATCAAACCCTTGGAAGGTTAATTTGTGGGAGGAACGAGCTGCACGCATTAGCTGTTCCTTTGTGCGGTGAAAGTGGAGCTTGAGCACTACGTCTCTGGGAGGCCCGTTTGGGTTTGGTGCTCTTAGGGCTCTGTGGATTCTATCGAACTCCAGTCGATCAATTGGGATGCTGGGACAGAGCTCCTGGAATAGTACAGTGATTGTTGATTGAAGATCTTTTATCGATTCAGGGACTCCACAAATCCGTATATTATCACGGCGGGCTCTATTTTCCACTTCCTTTAGTTTGTCGTGTAGGTAGTGGATTTCTTCGTGGAGCTGCTCTATGTCTTTATCCTGGGATTCAAGAACAACGGTAGCATTGTCCATCCTATCTTCAAGAGCAATTGTTCTTTGGCTGAGTTCTCGGATTTCTCCAGAGAGCTTTGTTGTTATTTCTGAAGAAGTTTTGGACAGTTCTTTTTGTAGTAGCGATTCTATTTGGGTTAAAAGGTTTTCCGGGATATAAGGTGTAGGACTCATTGTAGAGTTTCGGTTTGGATTTGGATTTGGTTCCCCGTTGTTTGGTTGTGATAAGATTTGTGATTCCTCTATTGATGAGCTGGAGTTCTCGTCAGAGCAAGTGGGAATGTCTTGTAATTTTGATGATTTTTTTGGTGTTCGTTTGTACGGCTAGGGTATTTTTTCCCAGTCTGGTTTGTGTTTGCATGGGACGCATTATTGCGCTGTTTGTGGTTTTCCTCTCTCTCTCTTTTCTCCTGCCTTCTTTCCCCTCTCTCCTCCTCTGGTGGTGATTTTTTTGGGTCCACTTGAAGATTTAGGCACCATACAGAGTCGTGTATGGCTAAGGATGCATTAAAAGGAAGTCATCCTTTTAGCTGCTTAGTGTCTTGTTTCTTCTTTCCTCCTTTTTTCTCTTTCCCCCTTCCTTCTCCTCTCTCCCCCTCCCCCCTTTTTACTTCTCTCCTCCCTCTTTTTTCCTCTACTGATGGAATATGTGTAGCGCTCTGCTAGTGTAGCGCGTGTGGCATTTGTTATTGTTGCTGGAGTTGGGGGGTCTTTATGTATAAGTTATAGTGGTTATGCATTTTTTTTTTTTTCTTTTTTCTCTCCTTCCTCCCTCCCTTGGCAATGCTGATATCAACCACTTGGTGGCAGCAAAGTCTAAATCCTGTGTTTGTCAGTATGAGTCTTCTTTTTAATAGATTTTGGTTTATTCAAGTATGATAAGTCTAATAGTTCCGGGAAGTTCTCGTCCCTGGCTCTGATAAGGATCAGAAGTGCAGTTCTGATATTGTTTAAGTAGAGTGAATTTGTCTTGGGTTTAGCGTTAGTTGCTATTCCTAAGTACAGGGGAAGTCATTAATAGAGATGGTGAGGAATTCCCACTGCAGTGGACGGTTTGCAGGATTTATGTTATAATGGTAATGTCCACGGGTTAGGGGGGGAGTTGGTTGTCCCAAGAGGGAATGTGTCCCTTAACAGTTTGGCTTCTGGATATATGTGCTGTAGGCTCTGCTGTGCGGAGCTGTGTAACAGAGCTGGAAAAGACTCACCCAAGTCGTCCTTGAAGTCTTGTGCCAGCGCTCAGCAGGTCCAGCCGCCATGCCTCTGCTGTGAAGTTCTGCTCCTTTGTAGGGTCGGGGTATTCGCACGGCCCTCAGAAGTGCCTCCGCGTGCGGAGAGGGGTTAATGGCGTCTTAGTCTCTGACAAGGCGCCAGGGGATCGGTGGCCTAGTTGCCGCTGCTTGTGGGGTGGTGTTCTGTCACCATCGATTTTCCTTACCATGGGGCAAGGAAAATGTCCCTGGCTTTGTGGGGTCTTTATGGCGGGAGTTGATAATTGTCACCCTGTGGGCGCTGTTAGGCTCTCTGCGGGCACAAGATACCGCTGATGGTTAGGGGATCGCAGTCACTTTTTCCCGCCGTCCGCGGCGTACAATGGCGTGCAGGCCGCGATAAGCTGCAGGCTCTTTCCCCCTCTTCACTGGAGCCCCGTTTGCTGGTCGGCTTCTCAGACTGTTCTCCGGTGTTCCGGTAAGTTTCTGTTTGTTTTATGGTGGGAGATTAACTGTTTAGGACAGTTGGATGGCTCGGGTCTTTCACTTTGTGCAGGAGCTCTGGTGAAACACGTCCGCCATCAAGGGAAGTCAGGACACGCCCCCAATAGAGGCATCATTTTAGTACATCACTTCATGCCACATTATAGACTCCTCACACCACAACAACTTATAGAAAAATATTCAATCCCAGAAGATCTTTGGTTTGAAATGTTGCAAATATATAGCTTCCTCCAATCCCTGGTAGGTACCACTAATACTCACAACATCCCTACTGCCTACAAGAGAACTTGCACATGGACCCCTCTTGGATTCAACAATTAACAACATAAACTTTCACAGCATATTTGTATGGCTGCAAGAATTTACATTGCCTCCCAATGGCTCTCACCAACTCTTACAATTAGTCCAATTATTGCAAGAATCTCAGGAATGATACTATATGAAAAGTTGTCAGCCATGAGGGAAGATAAATTGGACCTATTCCTCAAAAATTGGCAACCCTGGTCTACCTTCTTAAAGATACCTGGCTTAACTGGACTACTTAGTACATGATAGAAGCAAGTTGAAATTGATTGCTGGGAATGGAGGCTGTTGAGGGGGACGAATAAATAGGAATAAAAGAAGAAAAAAACATAGCAAAATGGAGGGGAGGGAAGGAAAGAAAGTAAAAAAAGAGAAATAAAAAGGAAAAATAAATACCCTGCTCAATATCATGTGACATTCTCCATGGATGTTATATGTTCTGTTCATACTCTGACTTCATTAATATACCCGCTCTGAGGGGAATTTTTTGGCTATATAGTTTGTAACAAAATATATACCTCAATAAAGTTATTTGAGACAAAATAAAATATTGGACCGATTGAACTACATATACAGATTTTTTGACCACCTCAACAAGCCAGAATTAATATTTTTCAAGAGAGGTAGATAGTTGCAAGAAAAAATAGAGGCTAAATGTCTGTTAATTCAGACTTCCAGGTACTTTAAAGCATTGGGAGCTCAGCAGAATGGGAGGGACTTCGCTAAATGATTCTGACTTCACAACATTGATTTTAAAATTACAGAGACGGGGAAATGTAGTCAATTCAGACACAAGGCTTGTCAGGGAGGTTTACATAGAAGTTAATGAAGAAGAAGTCGTCGGCATAAGCTTCAAATTTACTTTTAATGTCAGAGATATGAAGGTATCAGATATTTTGGTTATCCTTGATATGTCTGAGAAGAGGTTTTAAGGTAAGCATGGTATGGGCATAATGAGTAAGCAATGGAGTTATACACCTAAACCATAGGATCAAGGAGTAACTCCACATATTTCTTGTAATATTGGAACATGAAGACATCTGGCCTTGGAGCTTTGTCTGACTGGATAGAGCTGAGGACATTGGCAACATCCTCTGCCAAAATAGGAAGCTCTAAAATGAGATCTGTGATTGGTATAGGGAGGGCATGGCAGACTCAGTTAAATAGGAGTCAATAAGGTTGGAGAGAGAAGAGTTGGAGGTATTGGTAAAGGTAGAGGGAAGATTGTAAAGGCTAGAATCATATTTGGCAAACTCCTCCGCTATGTTGATAGTTTTTTTTGTGTGATAGAATTGCCATGTTGGGCATTAAAAAGATATAAAATTTCTAGCTCAGTGGGCCTTGAGGTGTCAAGCCAAGGTCTTACTGCACCTGCTGCCATTTTCATAAAAATGTTGCCTACCTAGGCTGGAGAGCCACACGAGATGCATGGGCTGGAGTACAAAAGAGACAGTGAACTGCATACTAGACTAATGGGCAGACATAACATATGGACTGACAAATTACCAAAACACCTTGCATACCCTTGGTTCATGAATTGGCCAAGTAACTTAAGCTCTCGAGCTCACATCATGGGTCCTCGTTGTCTCGCATGTCCCTACTCTAACACAACAACATCCACAAGAACTCTGCCTGCAAGCAGGGTGATCATCCCAATAAGGACAGCCCTACGCTGGATCCAAAGGACCTAACGCACCCAGAGATGGTAAACGTTCCACAGCAGGACAAGACACAGTTCACATCAACACACTAGGGATTGCATGCAACACAGAACAGGACTGTTCATACCTCATGTCAGGCCACCTGTGCAGACCCAACAAAACACGTCACTGTTCACACACATATACATTGAACATGTCTGTTCACAGACACTGAACTTGATAATATTCACCCCTATACACACACAACACATAACAGACATGCAAGAAAACCAAACCCTAGAGTGAAGGGATACCAACTTCCTCTTGCAGAGGGACTGGTGTATATATATGCAGCAGACCAGTGGAGATTGGCTAGCTGGAGAACACCACACCCAGCCACACCCAGCCAGCTCAATTATTCCACACCTATGAAGGTGTGTTCCTGGAAAACCATAGTACTGAAGGTCCCAGAAGCACAACCTAACAAGAGCAATTTAGCTTTCGGTCACGTTTATTGCATAAGTGTTGGTGGACGAGATTTAATTGTGCTTCGAGAGTGATAGCATGCATTTCTGTATCATCCCCTTCCTTTTTTATAGTATGCAAGCTTGTTGGAGCAGTGCCCTCACCCCTACTGTTCCATCAACTGATTACTATATGTAACCGTGGTTTTTGTATTTTTGTACTTTTGTCTTTCTGTATTCCCCAGTTTTTGTAAGTGCTGTGGAATATGTTGGCGCTATATAAATAAAGATGATTACTATTACTATTGCTTATAAGCCTTCACCAGCTATTCAGCCTCTCTCAGAAGAAAGGCAATTTCCCATGCTCACACTCACTTCACCCATTCTTAATGTTTCACTAGAAGGCCTTGGACCACTGATTTATGTTCCGTCTATGTAGTGAGTGGGGAGGTATCATCAGGAGGATTTTCCTGGAAGTAATTAGAGATTCTCAACTTAATTTCAGTAAAAAAATGGCAGGTCTTGCAGAACCAAGTCGTTTAGTCACCAGAACCAATCTTGACAGTCGCGAGGACAAGGAAACATACAGCATGGCGTAATCAGAGATTGTAATTGAGTTAATGGAGGAGAAGCACATAAGGGGAACATTAGCATGACATATAACAAAAATAAACTATTCTTGAGTAAACGTCGTGTGAGGGTGAGAAGAAGGTATAGTCTCTGGAAGTTGGGTTGGCAGTCCTCCAGACATTGACTAATTGGTGAGAATTTAGGAGGTTTTTAAATTGTTTCAAAAAGGAAAACTCCAGATGACCGGCGCCTCTGGAGGCGTCTACTAATGGGTCTGTTGCTAGGTTAAAATCCCCTTCCAACAGTAGGGTGTCCTTAAAGGGGTTGTCCCGCAGCAGCAAGTGCGTCTATACACTTCTGTATGGCCATATTAATGCACTTTGTAATGTACATTGTGCATTAATTATGAGCCATACAGAAGTTATAAGAAGTTTTTCACTTACCTGCTCCGTTGCTAGCGTCCCCGTTTCCATGGAACCGACTAATTTTCGCCGTCTAATGGCCAAATTAGCCGCGCTTGCGCAGTCCGGGTCTTCTTCTTTCCTCAATGGGGCCGCTCGTGCTGGATGCCGGCTCCTTGTAGCTCCGCCCCGTCACGTGCCGATTCCAGCCAATCAGGAGGCTGGAATCGGCAATGGACCGCACAGAAGCCCTGCAGTCAACCGAGGGTGAAGATCCCGGCGGCCATCTTCAGCAGGTAAGTAAGAAGTCACCGGAGCGCAGGGATTCAGGTAAGCACTCTCCGGTGTTCTTTTTTAACCCCTGCATCGGGGTTGTCTCGCGCCGAACGGGGGGGGGGGGGGGGTTCGGCGCGGGACAACCCCTTTAAGAGAATGTATCAATTCTAGAGAGGATATTTCACCAACAGGAGACCTGGTTTGAGTTGCAGAGATAAACATTAGCTACTGTGATTGTCTTACATCTGCAAGCTGACCTTTAAGAAAGAGAAAGCAACCTTCTGGCCTTGAGATTAGAATGCTGACCCATTTGGACTTGCTTTGGGAGTAACAACTGTAAAAATGAGCCGTCACATGAAAAAAAAATATATAACAAATAATGTGTAATAAACAACATTTAATATATAGATCCGGAAACCCTATATATTTCAAAAATATCAGGCTGAGTCAAAATGTGGACAAATAAACTAAGACCTGGAATGAGCTCTGTTAGAACGAAGGGTTCAAAAAATACAAAGATTCCCTGAGAAAGGATAAAAAAGGTGAATCACTAATAATCTCCAGATGAGTGTGGGGGAATGCTAATCTTGGCATGTTAAAGGTAAGCAGAAGTATATCCTCAGAGAAAAGAAACTGTGACATCTGAAGGAAGAGGAGAGGTGGGGAGAAAATATTGTTCCGTATAAATTTTGGATGATTATGAAAATCAGAATAATACATTGTAAAGTATTAGTGCTGACAGTCTACAAGAAGTGTCACAAGAAAAAATTGAATCAGCAGCATAAATAATTCTCCCAATAAGGGTCAGACCTGTATGCAGTCGCCAGTAAGAGGATCCAAACCAAAGCCTCCAAAACCAAAGTCCAAATGTATGAGTAGAAACTGGCAGCACTTCAGGATGCAATAAAATCAAATGATTTTTATTTTCCCATCACCCAAAGACAGTGACGTTTCGGCTTGTAGAAGCCTTCCTAAGTCTACAAGAATAGGTACAACTCAGCTGTACATTGAAGGAACCCATGGAAAAGTGTCCAACCAATCTGGAAGTAGAAGATCAGGTCATCAAGTGGGTCTGGTGAATGCAATACAAAGGAGAAGCCATTTCTATGAATTTGAAGATGGAAAGGGTGCCCCTATCTATATGTTGCACCAACCTGATAGTTCCTGGAGTAATGGCTTGAGAGAGAACACATAGCCAAACAAAAAGTAATCATTTACTACAGGTAAAAAAAGAGTTAATGGCTAAAGGGGTTTTCTAATTACAAGAACCATATTAGAGTATGTAGATGTTGTATAGGGGGCCCACTGCAGAACCCCTTTATCAAGCAAAATTGAGAGTTCTCCTGTTATGGCATATTCAGGCCATCTATCTATTACATGTCCCCTCATTCATCAGACCTTTGGCCGACGGACACTCTTCATGAATTGTCGATAATTCATCCTCCCACAGAAGGCCAGCTCACAAGTGTTATGGATAAGTAGTAAGTAAATCTTCAAACCTCATGGACCTTGGATAAGAAATCTCTCAGGAGTCATACATCCCCTCTAAATACATATCCGCCACAAAATCCTCTTGTCTTACATGCAGATTTTGATGCAAAATTGTTACAGATTTTTCCCTTTGCAAATCTGCATCAAAATCCACATGTGATACATATATTTTGCACCAAATATATCTGTGAATATACCCTTAGAGGTATAAGTGTATCTAGGGGCAGTGTATTTACAAGTTTGGTGAATAGCTAACCTAAATTGCTCGAGCCTTTAGTTTCTACTTTTGTGATTTTCTTTTTCTAATTTGGTAATTCTTTAAAAAGAAAAAAGTATTATATTTTCAATTAAATGAACTTTCCAGATTTAAACTATTGATAAGCTATTCTCAGGATAGGTCATCAAGAGCAGATAGGCAAGGCTCCAATGTTCTGCTGATAAACCTTGGGTCCTGGCATTTATGTGAATGTTATGTTGACACATATCACCTACCTAAACATTGTTGCAGAAAAATTACTGTACACACCTTCATGGCAATGGTATTATCTAACTACAGTGGCGTCTAATGTTCAGGATAATGAACATTAGTCCACCAAAGTTATAGTGTCAAATACCATATAGTACCTTGTGGAGTTCATGCTTTGACAGGTTGAAACTGTTATGACAATACAGGGGCAAACCATCCAATATTAGGCAAGTGGTTTGAATAATATAGCTGATTAGTGTATATTTTTCATTACGTCAAATAGCTACTTTGCTATTAGAAATGGAGACGTTACGTTTGCAGTAATTAGAGCTAAAGATAATTGTTGTAATTTATTTTTATGATTTCAATATTCTTAACTTTATTTTGTAGAATATGGAGTTGTTTGAGACTCTTGTGTAATCAACTAGAAGGTGTGAGAAGACTTCTAAAGCCATCCATGCTTCTCTGGGAAATACCTTTTGAAAATACCTTAAGTAGAGCACCTAGAAGGTGAGTGAGCAGACTTATAAGGCCATGCATGCGCCTCTGGGAAATATGCAAATGGAATCATAGAATCATAGAATGGTAGAGTTGGAAGGAACCTCCAGGGTCATCTAGTCCAACCCTCTGCTCATTGCAGGATTCACTAAATCGTCCCAGACAGATATTTGTCCAGCCTTTGTTTGAACACTTCCATTGAAGGAGAACTCACCACCTCCCGTGGTAACCTGTTCCACTTATTGATTACCCTCACTGTCAGAAAGGTTTTTCTAATATCTAATTTGTGTCTCCTCCCTTTCAGTTTCATCCCATTGCTTCTAGTCTTTCCTTGTGCAAATGAGAATAGGGCTGAGATCCCTTTGCACTGTGAAAGCCCTTAAGATATTTGTAGGCAGCTATTAAATCTCTCAGCCTTCTTTTTTGCAAGCTAAACATTCCCAGATCCTTTAGCCATTCCGCATAGGACATGATTTGCCGACCGCTCACCATCTTGGTAACTCTTCTCTGAACTTGCTCCAGTTTGTATATGTCTTTTTTTAAAGTGGGGTGCCCAGAACTGGACACAGTATTCCAGATGAGGTCTGACTAAGGAAGTGTAGATGGGGATAATTACCACACGTGATCTAGACTCTATGCTTCTCTTAATACATCCAAGAATTGTATTTGCCTTTTTGGCTGCTGCATCACATTGTTGACTCATGTTAAGTCTATGATCTATTAGTATACCCAAGTCTTTTACACATGTGCTGCTGCTTAGCCCAATTCCTTCCATTCTGTATGTGCTTTTTTCATTTGCTTTGCCCAAAGGTAGGACTTTGCATTTCTCCTTGTTAAATACCATTCTGTTAGTCGCTGTCCACTGTTGAAGCTTTTCTAGCTATCTGGAGATGGAACAAGTGACTCACAATTCCCGGTCATTGTTACAAGACTTGTTAAAAGGTCTGATGTTGGCTTGCAGGAATGCTGCAGTCCAATAGGGGGTGCTGTAAAGGCATTGTTCCATCTTCTCATTCGCTGTCTTGTGTAATGTTATGTAGTTTTTAGATTTGTAGTGCTTAGTGTGTGGTTGGCTTTCTGTAGTTTAGTATCTTAGTCATTAAACCTAATATATTGTATATATAAATTTCTGTGACGTAATTAAAATAAATAAATTGCTTGAATTTTCAGCTGCTGATTGTTTGACTCTTCATACATTCACAGAGCCTAGACAGGAATTTCATATATTTCCTCTGCAGTGTTCCCTTTGAGAATAGTTAGATTGACAAATTCTTCCTATTGAGTTAAAACAGACAAATCTATGTGAATTATTTCTGCAATTCATGGGTATGCTAACAATAACTACACATACCTGGCCCGCACTGTGAGACGGCCGGCAGCCAGAGGTAACTGCCAGAGATACCCACATATTCCAATCTGCAGCACTCAGGATACCACAGTGTCAGCTAGTTAAAATATGGGATCATTTACATTTAGGTTATGAGGCAATAAATGTCTCCTCTATACATATGGGAGCCAGCGTGTTTATTCAGCACTTTTGTCCCAGGAATAAACTTGCTCTATTTGTGTCCAAGAACATTATTTAAATATGATGTATAATTTTGGAACACTCTGGCACAATCTGATTATTTGGATCTGTGCAGATTGATTACAGTGTACAGCGTATTAGGAAATCCTCCACAGAACACATTCATTGAATAAATTCCCTTAAAAATTAATTTTAAAAAATTAAAAGCCTGGACGCAGTCGAGGACCATTGCAGCAGATTGTGTGCAGCCAGCTCTAGGAAATGTTCAATTTTTTTGTCTTTTAAAGGAGGTCCCAAAGTCCACAAAGTGCTGTTTCACTTCTGACACCTGTGTACACACTCAGGCCACATATGGGAGATTTCTAATAACTGCAGAATCGTTAACAAATATACACCCGGGCCCAGGAACCTTAGGGGCCCATAAGGCCTCTCTTCTCTACATAGGGAGCCTTCTGCGTTAAGAGGTTAAGATAAGTTAGGGGGCCCAAGATAAACTTTTGCACCCGGGCCAATGAGCCTTTAGCTACTCCCCTGGAGTAGCAGTTTTCTGCTGCATTATATAGAAAAATGGATTAAATTGAATATCTGAAAAATTTTACTTCCACTTAGATTGAATTCTAGTGAAACACCTAAAGGCTTAGTAAACGACCTATGTGCTCTTGAATACTTTAAGGGGTGAGTTTTTAAAAATGGAGTGATTTATGGGGGTTTCTACTATATAGGTCCCTCAACGCTACTTCAGAACTGAATTGGTCCCTAGAAAAAATGTGTGAAAATTTTCTTGGAGAGTCGTACCATTGTGGGGTACATAAACTTTTTGATCACTGATACTAGTTTGAGTCATTATAGAACAGTAATACCAAATCCATGTAGCCTACTTTCTTCTAATTTCTATTTTTGATAAAATAAAGCATTTTGAATAAAGAAAAGATTTTTTCATAGCTTTGTACTTTACTGTATTGCAGTGGATTATGCCTGTCAGTGTAATATTGACAGGCATCCTGTTAGACAATGTCTCTAGCAGGGTCTAATATGAGATGGCAGACCTGCCCCCAGGAGCTATCTTTGATCTCGGCCGTTGTAGCCGGGTTCCCATGGTGATTGCACAGGTTCACCTTCTAAGCCCACGCAATCACCATTATGTACATCAGAATGATGGAAGTGGGCCTTTCCCCCAGTGTACATGTATGTTGAAATGCAGGAAGGGGATAAAGATGCTTTTTCATTAGAACTGAACTTACATTTTTATTTCCATGTACAAGTCTCTGCTTGCTGTTGATGAAATGCACCTGTCCAATTTCGATTTACCTCTGGTTCCTACCTTTCCTAGGGTCCATTCATAGGCCTAGGCCCAAGAAAGGAAGTTAAGTCCGCTATCATATACTGTGCAGTGTAGGGACCCATCACAGTGGGGCCATCTTGTCATTGTAGTTGGGCTTACTTAATTTGATCAAAATGTGTGCTAAAACCTCAAATTTATAGGTAAAGATAGCAGTAATGCAATTTAAAATAATAAAACCATTACATGTTTGCATCCACAGAATGCCAACAGTCTCTACATAATACAGAACCTCCCTGATATGTTTCACCATAAACAGGCATCCTCGGCGGTATAACGGCAATAGTGACTGATCCAGTGCTCTCCCGCAATTTGTAACCGTGCTTGACATCTGGGCGACACCTATCACATAGCAGCCTGTAGGGTTGTTCAGATGCACAACTTTTCTGTTTGAAGATTGACTTGGCTTCTGAGTTATATGATGTCTTCTATTCCATTTAATAAAACTTGCTTATTGGCATGACAGCTGATGTATTTCATGTTTGCTTATATCGACATCGATTGGAGTGGGTATCTGGCATATATACTACACATTGGAACAGAGTATGATATAATGGGTCTATATATCTGAAATGTTCTTGTATGATAACTGGTTTAATGTTGCCGCCACTAGCATATGGGCATATGGGATGCTTATATCCACCGTGCTATTTTGATGCCCTTTTGTCTGCTAGAAGCATGTTGTGTATAAAAGGTGGTGAATATGGGCTTACATTACTATTAAAGTCAAGGTCTCCCTGTACTAGGGCAACATTGTGCTGTATGCATCCTGGCCAGTCAGTGACATGGGGTCTTATTACCTCTTGTGACTGTGCACTGCGATGTGCTGCATAAATCCGGTCCAGTGGTATAGATCTCGAGCTAATGGTACTTTTATACACATTCTTCTACTGTTTAATAATATGAGATACCCTTACGTTCTGATAGTTTAAGATTGATTTCTAATGTACAAAATGATATGGTGCGCTGCTGGAGGTGAGGTTGACAGTGATGATTTGGTCCCGAGAGTGTAGTGCCTCTGCGCATGCGCAGTAATGCAAGTTTGATCGGAGTGGGTAGGAGATCACTGATGACAACTATTCCTGCGATATTGTGACTCCTGCATATGCGCAGCTGTGAATTTGAGACTAGAATGGGCAGAGGACTAAAGATGATATCCGTAAATGAGAAAGAAAGAAATATCCACATACACAATGAACCAAACATATTAAAGGTTTGATTTCGAATGTTACTAGTTATGAAAAAGATGCTGTATTATTGAATTGTGATGTAAGATTTAGAACAAATGAGAAATATATTACATAGAATTGACTGTAATAATTGTCTTACAATCTGCTAATAAAACGAACTTAAAAAAAAAAGACTTCCGTTCCCGCAGTGTTTCATTTCTCGCACTTGCCCAGTGGTGTTGCTGGCAGAGGTTTAGCAGTGATTGGCTGTTTGGCCACATATGTGCTGTTGATGGAAATGGACGCTGCATTCTGGGAGTTTGAGTGGCTACCACTAATTAATAGGCTGTTTTTTTGTTTTTTTTTTGACCTGGCACCTGTTATACGGATATCCTGACCTATGGTATAGCAAGGTATGGCAAGGGGGAAAGGGGGGGGGGGCTATGCGAGTCTGCTATTGGTGTATGTATTACATATATATATGTGTTAGGGTCACTGTGCTGCATGCTTGACAAAGACCTCCAAATAGGTTGAAATGTTGTCAGAGAAATAAAGATGCTGGTTTTATATCACTGAAAGAGTTCCTGAGCGGCAGTGAAGCAGTCAGCAAAACTAGATAGTTATAATTTCAATGCAATAAAGTGATATTGCTAACTGAAAGTAGCAATTTATTTAAAAATGCTAATGAGACTGAAATGGATTAAAACCAGGGAAATCTGTGTCATCATATGTGACACAAAATGGGGGAGGGGAAAGGCTAGGAGGGTATAGGGGAGTAACAAACAGCGAGTACATTTGCTTTCTATCTAGGTAGAGAGGAGTGGTAGACGGGTGTTACTTAGCTATTGCTTGGAACGCTAGTGTGTTGGTGATTTAGGTTATCCCAATTCTTCTGAAACTGAATCCATGGTGACCATAAAGATGTAATTTCGTCTCTTTTACCCATTTCCCAAGCAACAACTTCCTCAAAACCTCTAGTTTTGTTGTTTTCTAGTTTCGCCAGCTTTCAGTTTCGCCAATTTATCAAGCCAGAATTTTGCCTCTAGTTTCGCTGCCGGCTGATGTGAGCTTGCTGCTGACGCAGCCCATGTGATTTCCTGCTCAGTGTCTCCTCCTCATGATACTGAAACGCTACCCACCCTTCTCCAGCGTCACTGTGGGCGCTAGTAAAACAATACTGTAGTGTAATGTAAGTGGCCATGTATACCCAGATTGCACAGTGATAACTTAGGACAGATAACACAGTGATGTCATCTGCAGTTCTATGTAACACCACAGATAACACACAGTGATAATGCTGAGGACAGATAATGATGTCACCTGCAGTCCTATGTAACACCACAGATAACACAGTGATAACTCTTAGGACAGATAATAATGCCACCTGCAGCCCTATGTAACACCACAGATAACATACAGTAACATGTTCAATAACATGTTAAATGTTCATTTATTCTTTACAGTAGTCTTTTATATTCATTTATTATTGTTTTTGGTATTAAAGACCATATTTATTCTCTATTAAATGTGGTTTGGTGTGTTTTTTGGAATGTCTAGAACGAATTAATTGGATTTCTATTGATTCCTATGGAAATAATTGCCTCGAGTTTCAATGGTTTCAAGTTTGTCCGATTGCTTGCATTTACCAACGAAACTAGCGGTTTGACTGTATTACACAACGACTCTAACACAGATATAGCCGCATTTTTACAATAATTTACAAATTTAACGACGCAGTTTATAGCAATGTAGAGTCCTCTTTTTAGGCAGCAAGCTGGCCCGTGTTACTCCTGGAGGTGTGGAAGGATAAGGGCGGCTTTTCCTCTGCAGGTTAACATGCGCAGAACCGACGTTCATGTCCATTTTCAGGGTCTGTAGAATTTCTCTAGTGCTGTGGTTGCCAATGATCATAGAAGGCATATTAATCTCGGCAAATGATCACATAAAAGCATCTCAACCCAGAGGTTGAATTTTCTTGGTAGCGCTATGGCTCTGTGCAGCATGACTGATCAAGTCTAATATGTTGGAGCCTTGGATGGTCTCCCCCTTGTATATGAACTCCTCTTTACCGCTCCTGGATGTAATATCACAACTCTGCGATAACCTGTTTAGCAAAAGTTCTGCATTTTTTCTGAACCCGGCGATTGATATGACTTACAATTTCCTGAACAGTATTTCTATTATCAGGTTCAGTATTTGACAATTGCTGATGACCAGTTTCACTCAGAGTTGCAATGTTTAAAGTTGTTAACTCTTTTGCAGCCTGTTTAGAATGAACCAAGTATCTTTGTAAAACATCTGTGTATTTTTTAATTTTCATATCATCTGGCAGTTCGCTATGCTTTAAAATAGTGCTAATCTCGTCATCAAGGCGATAAATAGCAGCCTGACGTATATTAGGGGTCATTGTAACAGTTTGTCTTATCTTGTAAGTTCATGTTTAGGAACCAAATGCATTTTCTCTGCATGCTCCATTATGGGTTGGCAAGCAGACTCGTTATTATCGGTATTGCAAAGCCCAAAAGCAAACCTATAAAACGGCCTGCCTGATTCACTATACATTTCTTTTTCTTTATGGTCAGGGTTTTATCACTCAAACTTCTTATAGCACGGTGCCACTTTTTTAGTATATTTCTTTGATACTCTTTTAGGGGTATTCGACCATGTAAAATATTTAAAGCAATCTCTGCTATGGCTGTAATTAAATCTTTGCTAGCGTTGCGTAAAATAGATGTCACGTCCGTGCAGCACATGAGCACCTCGCTAGCATAGACGCAGGGTGATGACTACCACTACAGTAGCTGAAAGACTATTGCACTGAAGAACAGTGCGCACCACAACTGAAGTACGTAACCCAGCTGTAAGGCCTGTGTGACACCAGCATAGAACACTCTGCACAGCGACAGGGAACGTACACACAGTAGGAAATAGCTGCACACCATGCTATGCGGGACAGTAGCACCCCTCCAGGGGAGAGGAAGCCTGGCCCTAAACTAGCAGAAAGGTGATGGTCCTTGCCTAAAGCAAGGCCCCACGGTCTATTTTCTGGGCCCTGATAGTCCCTATAGGAACCCCTGGAGAGATGAACTGACACCATAAAGTAACAATAATAATGGAAACCAAAATACAACAGCAAACAGCACTTATCTGAAAATGTAGAATTTCGCCCAGCCTAGAGGAACACCAGACACCAGCCTTTTCTCTAGAGAACTGAATAAGCAGCACTGAACACCTGGAAGGGGGAGAATATATAGCCCCTCTGCACCTAAGAACTGGCAGATTGAATAGAAAACCACACCTCCACCCTACTCCCAGGCATGGCTAATCCAGCATGCATCCATGCAGCAAAGGCAGACAGCACCAGCAGACTTTGCACATGGTGCATTACCCCTTGACCTGCTTAACAAGGCAACAGGTCTTTGCCTGTGTTAAAACCACCATGCCATGATGTTGTCGCGACCGATAAGCCACGGCAATAGATTTTCTGATGACGGGTTTTGCTTTCACTAGCCTTTTTAAGAGAGTCCAATTACAATGTATTCTCTCAGACATCTTCTCACCACAACGTGCAGCGAATAAAATAGGCTGCAAAATGGCTTACCCACTTTTTAGGGGTGTTTTTCTTGGGAATATACATAGCCAGTAAAGCTGATGGAAACAAACCCGTTCTCAAGTGGAGTTCTCCGGCGTATTGCCTCTTAAATCTACCAGCAAATAGCCGTAAGGTTCGTGTGTCGCATCCTCAACGCCTTCCCGGGGTACATCTGTCTCGTTAGTGTGATAATTTGCAATTTATTGCAGGGGTTGTTAAAAACGACCATGTACTTGGTGTTTAAATTTATCGTTCGGCTTTTTTTTACCTTGATAGAATATGTTCTGCACAACATAGAAAATGCAGAGATTTCACGGCAGTTAGCTCTTAGCTCAGTTTTAAAATAAAAAACAACGTCTTTTTGTGACTCATACCATTCCATGAACTCCTTTTTTCCAATCATACATCGTGTATTCTACCCCATAATATTTAACATCAGGTAGGGGTCCAACATAATTTAGATTTTTCTCTGTGATGAAAAAGTGTGGGAAGTGACCCCTGAAATCAGAAAAACCTGTAGCTTTTGGTAACTTGCTAAGCTTCATGGGTATGAAACTGAGCGAGTCTTTGAACCTCAAGTTCAAATCAGGCACCATCACACACAAAAGACACCCTCCTTGACTAATAATTTTTACACGTATTTTTTTGGCAATCAACTCCTTAACAATAAAATAAGAGTCGTATATACCAGCATTGTGGGTGATAAAGGTGTAACCTGCAAGGTCGCTGCTGGCATAAAACTGGACAAAGTCACGAGCGCACGTTTTACCCTCAAACTCCCAGGAGTCTTGACCGCACAAGGTCATTGTAAAGATGAAATTCGCTATGTGCAAACCCGTATCCTGGGAACATTCAAAATTATAGAAAATATACAGTTCACTTTCCTCACGCGGTTTGTAACACTGCATGTAACACAGATATCTATTACATTTTTGTAGCGGGGCACGACAAACGCTGCAGCTCAATTCCTTACATTTATGATCTCCATCGCTATTGTGCACAAACCGATAACAATAATCACAAAATGTTTTAACTGTGCAAAATGTAAAGTCATCGTCGGCCAATTTCTCAAGCCGTGATAAACATTCGCTCGAGCGACAAAATGCGCAACAGTTTGCACAACAATACTGTTTTCCGAACCTTTCATCGCAATCATTTTTTTGGCATGCTGTACAAAAGTACTGAGACAAATGGTTATTCTTGGGGTGGAAAATAGAATTACAACGGTCACAAAAATAGCTTTCTCCAATAAAGCCTTTGATGTTCATAATGCCGTAGTAGTGGTTATCGTGGTACAAAACATACACAGTTTTACCCGGGACACGGAGCCTGTGTGATAATATCGCCAATCACCATTACTGTGGTACAGAACTTTAATGGATACATTCAAGTATTTTTCAAAAGCTTCTACGTAGAGATGAGCGAACGTACTCGTCCGAGCTTGATACTCGTTCGAGTATTAGCGTGTTCGAGATGCTCGTTACTCGAGACGAGTACCACGCGATGTTTGAGTTACTTTCACTTTCATCTCTGAGACGTTAGCGCGCTTTTCTGGCCAATAGAAAGACAGGGAAGGCATTACAACTTCCCCCTGCGACGTTCAAGCCCTATACCACCCCCCTGCAGTGAGTGGCTGGCGAGATCAGGTGTCACCCGAGTATATAAATCGGCCCCTCCCGCGGCTCGCCACAGATGCATTCTGACAGAGATCAGGGACAGTGCTGCTGGTGCCGGAGCTGCTATAGGGAGAGCGTTAGGAGTTATTTTAGGCTTCAAGAACCCCAACGGTCCTTCTTAGGGCCACATCTAACCGTGTGCAGTAGTGTGGAGGCTGCTTTTTGCAGTGTTGCACATTTTTTTTTTTCCGTATATCGGCCGTGCAGAGCATTGCGTCCTGCAGTAATTTTACATTGTCCAGGGCCAGTAGTGGTGAGGCAGGGACAGAAGACATATTTAGTGTATATAGGCAGTGGGCCTTTCCAAAAACATTTGGGGAAAAAAATCTATTTGGGCTGCCTGTGACCGTCCTCAGTGTTCTGGGTCTCTGCTGGGGGTAGTTGTCCTAATTCATACGCAGCCAGCTAAGTGTTACAGCAGGCTTGCGCAAAATTCTTTCCTGCCTCTGTGTTGCCTCTTACATCACCGCTGTATTCCTGTCCACAAGTGTACTGGGTCTCCGCTGGGGGTAGTTGTCCCAATTCATACGCAGCCAGCTAATTGTTACAGCAGGCTTGCGCAAAATTCTTTCCTGCCTCTGCTGTGCGTTCCGTAAGCGAAGTCAGCCTCCAACCACAGGCCAATAAGCGGCACATTTAATTACAGCGTTCTGTTTCTGCACTACTGGTAATACAGCATGCTGAGGGGTAGGGGTAGGCCTAGAGGACGTGGACGCGGGCGAGGACGCGGAGGCCCAATTCAGGGTGTGGGCACAGGCCGAGCCAGTGCGGTGGCCAGGGGTAGAGGCAGGGCCAGACCGAATAATCCACCAACTGTTTCCCAAAGCGCCCCCTCGCGCCATGCCACCCTGCAGAGGCCAAGGTGCTCTAAGGTGTGGCAGTTTTTCACAGAGACGCCTGACGACCGACGAACACTGGTGTGCAACCTTTGTCACGCCAAGATCAGCTGGGGAGCCACCACCAGCATGCGCAGGCATATAATTGCCAAGCACCCCACAAGGTGGGACGAAGGCCGTTCACCGCCTCCGGTTTGCACCACTGCCTCTCCCCCTGTGCCCCAACCTGCCACTGAGATCCAACCCCCCTCTGAGGACACAGGCACGAGTGCCTACCGGCCTGCACCCACACCCTCACCTCCGCTGTCCTCGGCCCCATCCAGCAATGTCTCTCAGCGCAGCGTCCAGACGTCGCTAGCGCAACTGTTTGAGCGCAAGCGCAACTACGCTCAAGCATTAAACGTGCACATAGCCAAATTGATCAGCCTGGAGATGCTGCCGTATAGGCTTGTGGAAACGGAGGCTTTCAAAAGCATGATGGCGGCGGCGGCCCCGCGCTACTCGGTTCCCAGTCGCCACTACTTTTCCCGATGTGCCGTCCCAGCCCTGCACGACCACGTCTCCCGCAACATTGTACGCGCCCTCACCAACGCGGTTACTGCCAAGGTTCACTTAACAACGGACACGTGGACAAGCACAGGCGGGCAGGGCCACTATATCTCCCTGACGGCACATTGGGTGAATTTAGTGGAGGCTGGGACAGAGTCAGAGCCTGGGACCGCTCACGTCCTACCCACCCCCAGAATTGCGGGCCCCAGCTCGGTGCTGGTATCTGCGGCAGTGTATGCTTCCTTCACTAAACCACCCTCCTCCTCCTCCTCCTCCAACGCAACCTCTGTCTCACAATCAAGATGTGTCAGCAGCAGCAGTACGTCGCCAGCAGTCGGTGTCGTGCGGCGTGGCAGCACAGCGGTGGGCAAGCGTCAGCAGGCCGTGCTGAAACTACTCAGCTTAGGAGAGAAGAGGCACACGGCCCACGAACTACTGCAGGGTCTGACAGAGCAGACCGACCGCTGGCTTTCGCTGCTGAGCCTCCAACCGGGCATGGTCGTGTGTGACAACAGCCATAACCTGGTGGCGGCTCTACAGCTCGGCAGCCTCACGCACATGCCATGCCTGGCCCATGTCTTTAATTTGGTGGTTCAGCGCTTTCTGAAAAGCTACCCATACTTGTCATACCTGCTCGGAAAGGTGCGCCGGGTCAGCGCGCATTTCCGCAAGTCCAAGACGGACGCTGCCACCCTGCGGACCCTGCAACATCGGTTTAATCTGCCAGTGCACCGACTGCTGTGCGACGTGCCCACACGGTGGAACTCTACGCTCCACATGTTGGCCAGACTCTATGAGCAGCGTAGAGCTATAATGGAATACCAACTCCAACATGGGCGGCGTAGTGGGAGTCAGCCTCCTCAATTATTTACAGAAGAGTGGGCCTGGTTGGCAGCCATCTGCCAGGTCCTTGGAAACTTTGAGGAGTCTACCAGATGGTGAGCGGGGATGCTGCAATCATTAGCGTCACCATTCCTCTGCTATGCCTCTTGAGAAGTTCCCTGCAAAGCATAAAGGCAGACGCTTTACGCTTGGAAACGGAGGCGGGGGAAGACAGTATGTCGCTGGATAGTCAGAGCACCCTCATGCCTATATCTCAGCGCGTTGAGGAGGAGGGGGAGGAGCATGAGGAGGAGGGGAAGAGACAGCTTGGCCCACTGCTGAGGGTACCCATGCTGCTTGCCTGTCATCCTTTCAGCTTGTATGGACGGAGGAGGAGGAGGAGGAGGATCCTAAAAGTGATCTTCCTAGTGAGGACAGCCATGTGTTGCGTACAGGTACCCTGGCACACATGGCTGACTTCATGTTAGGATGCCTTTCTCGAGACCCTCGTGTTACACGCATTCTGGCCACTACGGATTACTGGGTGTACACACTGCTCGACCCACGGTATAAGGAGAACCTTTCCACTCTCATACCCGAAGAGGAAAGGGGTTCGAGAGTGATGCTATACCACAGGACCCTGGCGGACAAACTGATGGTAACATTCCCATCCGACAGCGCTAGTGGCAGAAGGTGCAGTTCCGAGGGCCAGGTAGCAGGGGAGGCGCAGAGATCAGGCAGCATGTACAGCGCAGGCAGGGGAATATTCTCCAAGGCCTTTGCCAGCTTTATGGCTCCCCAGCAAGACTGTGTCACCGCTCCCCAGTCAAGGCTGAGTTGGCAGGAGCACTGTAAAAGGATGGTGAGGGAGTACGTAGCTTATCGCACGACCGTCCTCGGTGACGCCTCTGTCCCCTACAACTACTGGATGTCGAAGCTGGACACGTAACCTGAACTCACGCTGTATGCCCTGGAGGTGCTTGCTTGTCCTGCGGCTAGCGTCTGGTCAGAGAGGGTGTTTAGTGCGGCTGGGGGAATCATCACTGATAAGCGTACCCGCCTGTCAACTGACAGTGCCGACAGGCTTACACTCATCAAGATGAACAAAGCCTGGATTTCCCCAGACTTCTCTTCTCCACCAGCGGACAGCAGCGATACCTAAGCAATACGTAGGCTGCACCCGCGGATGGAAGCATCGTTCTCTATCACCATCAAAAACGGGGACCTTTTTGCTTCATCAATCTGTGTATTCTATTCATCCTCCTCCTCCTGCTCCTCCTCCTGAAACCTCACGTAATCACGCCGAACGGGCAATTTTTCTTAGGCCCACAAGGCTCAGTCATATAATTTTTGTAAACAATTTTTATACGTTTCAATGCTCATTAAAGCATTGAAACTTTCACCTGAACCAATTTTTATTTTAACTGGGCTGCCTCCAGGCCTAGTTACCAATTAAGCCACATTAACCAAAGCGATTAATGGGTTTCACCTGCCCTCTTGGTTGGGCCTGGGCAATTTTTCTGAGGTACATTAGTACTGTTGGTACACCAATTTTTTGGGGCCCTCGCCTACAGTGTAATCCAATTAATTTTTTGCCCACCTGCATTAAAGCTGACGTTACATCAGCTGTGATGGGCAATGCAATGGGATATATTTATGTACCGCCGGTGGCTTCCTGGCACCCACCCATGCTGTGGGTCCACAGGGAGTTGTAACTGCATGTGTCTACTTCTAAAGAACCCCAGTCTGACTGGGGCATGCAGTGTAGGCCGAAGCCCACCTGCATTAAACATGACATTACCTCAGCTGTGATGGGCAATGCAATGGGATATATTTATGTACCGCCGGTGGCTTCCTGGCACCCACCCATGCTGTCGGTCCACACGGAGTTGTAACTCCATGTGTACACTTCTAAAGAACCCCAGTCTGACTGGGGCATGCAGTGTGGGCCGAAGCCCACCTGCATTTAATCGGAAGTTACCTCAGCTGTGATGGGCACTGCAATGGGATACATTTATGTACAGTCGGTGGGTTCCAGGGAGCCACCCATGCTGTGGGTGCACACGGAATTCCCATTGCGGAGTTGTACCTGCCTGTGACTATTTATAAAAACTGCGGTCTGACTGGGGCATGCAGACAGCTTGACAGAATGAATAGTGTGTGGTACATAGGTTCCCCATTGCTATGCCCACGTATGCAGCTCCTGATGGCGGTGGCACAGGATTATATTTCTCATTGCTTCTGTACAGCATTGTGGGATATCGCCCTGCCCCTTTTAAAGAGGGTCACTGCCTAGCCGTGCCAACCCTCTGCAGTGTGTGCCTGCGGTTCCTCTGGCAGACGCACGCACTTATAAATAGACATGAGGGTGGTGTGGCATGAGTGCAGCTGAAGGCTGCGCAGGGACACTTTGGTGTGCGCTGTGGACACTGCGTCGTGCGGGGGGGGGGGGGGGGGTTGGGGGTTGGGCAGCATGTAACCCAGGAGAAGTGGCAGCGGAGTGTCATGCAGGCAGTGATTGTGCTTTGTTGGAGGTAGTGTGGTGCTTAGCTAAGGTATGCATTGCTAATGAGGGCTTTTCAGAAGTAAAAGTTGTTGGGAGGGGGGGGCACTCTTGCCGCTATTGTGGCTTAATAGTGGGACCTGGGAACTTGAGATGCAGCCCAACATGTAGCCCCTCGCCTGCCCTATCCGTTGCTGTGTCGTTTCCATCACTTTCTTGAATTGCCCCGCTTTTCACAAATGGAAACCTTAGCGAGCATCGGCGATATACAAAAATGCTCGAGTCGCCAATTGACTTCAATGGGGTTCGTTACTCGAAACGAACCCTCGAGCATCGCGAAAATTTCGTCTCGAGTAACGAGCACCCGAGCATTTTGGTGCTCGCTCATCTTTACTTCTACGTCATTAAAACCGACCAGCTGTTTTTCAGGAATTCCAAGAGAAGCGTGTAATTGCTTTGCCTGTGCCAATAAATCACCATTATCAACAGCAGCCGCCTCTAACATAGTGTACAGACTAGCAGCCAAACACAGATTTGAATCATAATTGTTAGAATCGTACAACCACAGTTTTTTCTGTTTGACGATCAGCATGTAAAGTATAGATTTCAAGCGCCTGCAACGATTCGTACTGCCTCTCCTATAATAGATTATTGTGACAACCAGATAAAGACAATCGCCGGCTCACATTAAAATCATCCCTGAGCTGCTTTTTAGAATAAACCATATCCAGAAAACTGCCATCAGTCTACCTTAGATGTATGTAGTCGCCGGGCTAAATATCAGACCGAATTCTATTGAACAAAGACTGAATGGTGCTGCATACAGCGCTAATAGCATCGGCAAATGACTGTATATGTTCTAAATTCACAAACCTGAAATGCGCAAAAAAAATAATGACTCATCATCAGGTTGATCAACAGCTACATCGGACTCATGATACTCGGACAGTTGTGAATTTTGCTGAGTGTCTGTAGTCTGTACAAGTGGCTTGTGAAAATCTGACTTTTGTTGCTGTGTTGTCACATGTAGACTTTCTGCATTTTCTGCACTCTATGGCCTTCTTAGCTGTGTGCAACATTTTTATAGCTTTTTAAAGAACCCTTGATCTGTGAAAGCCAAGACAATTTTTTTTGTGACATTTTTTCAATCAAGAGTCGGTCATTGACAATCATAAGGATTCGCTTCTCAACAATTCAGTCAATTCTCGCTTTAAAGCGAATAATTCTGGAACTAGGCGATAGTCCGGGTCGCAAGCATTAAGTTTTCAATACCTTTCTTAAATCCTTTCAAGTATGCGGCTTTGACGCTGGCTTGGACTGCCAAAGAGATCATGCTAACGAATTTGTTCGCTCTATCAGGGGTCCAATACCCATTCCTGGTGTGATGGGATTCTCCGACATGGGTTTTTTGCCTTTTGGCCTCTGTGTTTTTGTGAGATACTCTCCTCTTTCTACAATTTATAGTCTCAGTGTCTGCAGGGGATAATGTTTGTGCCATATCAGTCGCCGCAGCGCTATGACCGGGCACCATATTCATACCTATTGCTGTGCTGTTTTCGTGAGCTACGGCTCTCTTTCTACGTGTTCTAGTGACTGTAAGTGCACAGGCTAGTGTTTGTTGTGTATCACAGGTAGGTATGCTGTGACTGTCTCGTATATTGTTTGAATTTACGGCATGCGGCTTACTTGCGCTTCTGTCACTACCCTGGCTTTCAGCCATCACAGACATCGACAAGAGAGCGTCATATATGATGTTCCCATTTTGCTGACTTAATGGTAACAGTCCTGGATTGACGCATCCAAAAGAAGTAGTATTGTAATCCATTCTGCTGTTTGCATTTTACCAGTTTAACGACGGTAGTCGTGGTTTGCAGCGTCCAACATTAGTTGTATTGTATTGCGCGGCGAGAGTTTGATTTTCATCACGCTCTGAAATCGGTAATAATGCGTCGTATCTGGACCAACCATTTTGAGGCTTTAATTCGCTGCTGAAGGATTGGCGTATTCAGGCATTGTCTGTATTAGCTCAGACATGGCTGTTAAATGACAGTTCATCAGCGTCGCAGCGTCTATACAAGAAAAGAAAGTATGTCGGAATGAGTCAAACATAACCCTACGATATATGGTCTAAGTTACCTATTACGTAGCATATTAGCAACCAGCGTATAAGCCGATTTCGCTTCAAAGATTACAACACTAAACAAAAGTTAACATCACATAGCAGAGCCATGTTTGATACAGCATAACACAGCTAATGCTTACTAAAAGCTTATCAGACTACAGCTATGCATGGTTAAATGTATATTTACACTTATTTAAATATGTTTTGTGGTTTAATTTACTCCACTGCGGCACAATGCTAGGGAAGGCTACCGTATGCTTTTTTGTCAGGATATTTTCTTTGTTTGCCAGTGTTCCAGGGTTCACCGAGTTTTCCACACAATTTGTCATTTCACAGGCTTTAGAGACTCTGGTGTCTTCAGCAGCATCTGTCGCAATTGATAGAAAAAAGATATTTAGTTTCTACACGGGTGTAAATACGGACAAAGGGACTATTTATATAAATCATACCTTTGAGCTCGAGATCTAGAATGTCGTCAGGATTTGCAGTGCATTCTTTCATGCCCAATATTGCTTGGTATCGTACCAAACAATTCATCCAAAGCACCAACATCCATATTCTGGATATCGAATAGTTCCGCTTGAACATTGAAAAGGTAAAATAATCAGAAATAGGCATGTAAACGAAAGAGGTATATATAGCATAAAAAGATATAAAAAAAAAGAAAAGCGTAAATACACTCTTTACCTTGTTTAGCTCCTGTAAAAAATTCGGGTGGAAGATGCTGAGTATTGGTATCTTGAGCGTCCATCTGAAATGAAAAAGAATGCTCTGTGAAAATATCGATATGTATCTAAAATGCACATAAAAAACTCTATAGCTGTATTAAAAATAACAGAAAAATACAGGAGACATTTACATTTCAACTAAGAGAGAATTCAGAGGAATTCTGTGGTGATGCTGATAGAGGCTGGTATGACATCGCTGCATGAGGTGGTCTTCTTAAAAAGCTTTGCATGGGAACTGATCAGACATGACCCTTTGTATGCTAACTAACAACAGATGTGTAAATCTGTTGTTAGCTGTCAAAACGTACAGCTTGGTGGAGCAATTACTCAAATCACTAAAGACATTTGCAAATGAAAAATGAGTGAGCTGTCATGTAAGTCTTCTTTAATGTAATGGCCGGCTGATATGGTAAAGCACCTCCAAAATATATAAAGAGAGGTCAGAAGCAAAAACAATGGGTCAATCCACACATATATTGAATTGGTATGAATACCATATGCATGCTATCCAAAATGAATTTGGACCACAACCTACAAAAGTTCCCAAGTAGTAAAGGGTATAGCAGCAATCCAAGATGCAAGATCTTCAAGTAGAAAAAAACTTTATTCCTCCGTAAAACACAAGTAGCAGCGATGTTTCGACCAACAGGTCTTTTTCAAACTGAGAAAGACCTGTTGGTCGAAACGTCGCTGCTACTTGTGTTTTATAGAGAAATAAAGTTTATTTCTATTTGAAGATCTTGCTTCTTGGATTGCTGCTATACCCTTTACTACATGGTAAAGCACCTCTTGACATTTATTGTGCAGGCCATCTGTTTTTCGGCTGACCCTGCGCTTTTTTTTCCGGACTTTAAAACCAAAGTTTTCTTCAGATTTATTACCTTAAATCAATATGGGTTCTAAAAGTGCTGAACGCATTTTGCAGAAAAGATATTTTAACCCCATGAAGCCTGGCTCCGACGGAGGAATTGATAAACTATACGAACTTATTAATGGCATAAAACGAAACAGTGTTGCCCAGTGGCTAACGGTGCAAAACATTTACAGTATTCATAAACCGATCAAAAATAAATTTGTAAGAAATAAAATAATTGTATCAGATATTGATTATCAGTGGCAGGCCGATCTCATAAGCCTGTTACAGTATTTTCTAACGAAAATGCTGATTTAAAATACTTTTTAACAGCTATAGATACATTATCAAAATATGTGTGGTGCATAGGTTTAATAGACAAATCAGGAGACAGCATCACAAAACCCTTCGAACTGATATTTGAAAATGACAGATGCATGCCCCTAAAAATTAAGACAGATCTCAGGGTAAAATTTATGAATCAGGCCATGAAATGCCTTTGTAATTCCTATAGTGTACACCATTTCTTTATGTGAAACATGGTGAAGGCCTCCTTGGTTGAACGTTTTAATCAGACTTTAAAATTGAGAATGTGGTGTTATCTCACACTTTTATGTATATTGACAATTTACCCAATCTTGTATACAGTTATAACCGAACCTATCACTGTACTATTGAGTGCCGCTGAGTGGATGTAATGAAAAAGAACTCCTTAAGAATATGGAGGAATATCTACAGCGATTAGAGATGAGCGAGCACCAAAATGCTCTGGTGCTCGTTACTCGGGACGAACTTTCCGCGATGCTCGAGGGTTTGTTTCGAGTAACAAACCCCATTGAAGTCAATGGGCGACCCGAGCATTTTTGTATTTCGCCGATGCTCGCTAAGGTTTTCATGTGTGAAAATCTGGGCAATTCAAGAAAGTGATGGGAACGACACAGCAACGGATAGGGCAGGCGAGGGGCTACATGTTGGGCTGCATCTCAAGTTCACAGGTCCCACTATTAAGCCACAATAGCGGCAAGAGTGGGTGCCCCCCCCTCCCAACAACTTTTACTTCTGAAAAGCCCTCATTAGCAATGCATACCTTAGCTAAGCACCACACTACCTCCAACAAAGCACAATCACTGCCTGTATGACACTCCGCTGCCACTTCTCCTGGGTTACATGCTGCCAAATCCCCCCCCCCACGACCCAGTGTCCACAGCGCACACCAAACTGTCCCTGCCCAGCCTTCAGCTGCCCTCATGCCACGCCACCCTCATGTCTATTTATAAGTGCGTCTGCCACAGGAAAAGCAGGCACACACTGCAGAGGGTTGGCATGGCTAGGCAGCGACCCCCCCATAAAAGAGGCGGGCCGATAGTCCACAATGCTGTACAGAAGCAATGAGAAATCCAATCCTGTGCCACCTCCATCTGGAGCTGCACACGTGGGCATAGCAATGGGGAACCTATGTGCCACACACTATTCATTCTGTCAAGGTGTCTGCACGCCCCAGTCAGACCGCGGTTTTTTATAAATAGTCACAGGCAGGTACAACTCCGCAATGGGAATTCCATGTGCACCCACAGCATGGGTGGCTCCCTGGAACCCACCCGCTGTACATAAATGTATCCCATTGCATTGCCCATCACAGCTGAGGTAATGTCGCGGTTAATGCAGGTGGGCTTCATGCCCCAGTCTGACTGGGGTTCTTTAGAAGTGGACACATGCAGTTACAACTCTCTGTGGACCCACAGCATGGGTGGGTGCCAGGAAGCCACCAGCGGTACATAAATATATCCCATTGCAGTGCCCATCACAGCTGAGGTAATGTCGTGGTTAATGCAGGTGGGCTTCGGCCCACACTGCATGCCCCAGTCTGACTGGGGTTCTTTACAAGTGGACAGATGTAGGTTAAACTCCGTGTGCACCTACAGCATGGGTGGGTGCCAGGAAGCCACCGGCGGTACATAAATATATCCCATTGCATTGCCCAACACAGCTGAGGTAATGTCGTGCTTAATGCAGGTGGGCTTCGGCCCACACTGCATGCCCCAGTCAGACTGGGGTTCTTTACAAGTGGACAGATGTAGGTTAAACTCCGTGTGCACCTACAGCATGGGTGGCTCCCTGGAACCCACCGGTGGTACATAAATATATCCCATTGCAGTGCCCTACTCAGCAGAGCTAACGTCAGATACCATACAGGTGGGCTTCGGCCCACACTGCATGCCCCAGTCAGACTGGGGTTCTTTACAAGTGGACAGATGTAGGTTAAACTCCGTGTGCACCTACAGCATGGGTGGGTGCCCGGAAGCCACCGGCGGTACATAAATATATCCCATTGCATTGCCCAACACAGCTGAGGTAATGTCGTGCTTAAAGCAGGTGGGCTTCGGCCCACACTGCATGCCCCAGTCAGACTGGGGCTCTTTACAAGTGGACAGATGTAGGTTAAACTCCGTGTGCACCTACAGCATGGGTGGCTCCCTGGAACCCACCGGTGGTACATAAATATATCCCATTGCAGTGCCCTACTCAGCAGAGCTAACGTCAGATACAATACAGGTGGGCTTCAGCCCACACTGCATGCCCCAGTCAGACTGGGGTTCTTTACAAGTGGACAGATGTAGGTTAAACTCCGTGTGCACCTACAGCATGGGTGGGTGCCAGGAAGCCACCGGCGGTACATAAATATATCCCATTGCATTGCCCAACACAGCTGAGGTAATGTCGTGCTTAATGCAGGTGGGCTTCGGCCCACACTGCATGCCCCAGTCAGACTGGGGTTCTTTACAAGTGGACAGATGTAGGTTAAACTCCGTGTGCACCTACAGCATGGGTGGCTCCCTGGAACCCACCGGTGGTACATAAATATATCCCATTGCAGTGCCCTAATCAGCAGAGCTAACGTCAGATACAATACAGGTGGGCTTTGGCCCACACTGCATGCCCCAGTCAGACTGGTAATATGTACCTTAACAGTAACCTCGTTGGTGGTAATGTGGTGGTGACTGCGGACCTAGTAGCGCAGTTTTATGTAGTTGGTTTTCGGAATGTGGCCATGATTAAGTGGGCCGTGGCGGGGGGATGGTGGTGGTGCTCTCTTGTAGTGTCGTTAAAGGTGAAATTCTTGGACTGCCACCAGACGGACCAATGCAAAGGTATTTGCCAAGAATGTTTTCATTGTTGGAGGAGGAGGGGGATGTTTTGGAGGCACTATGTGTCCTCTCCACGTGTCCGTGGTTATATGTACCTTAACAGTAACTGCGTTGGTGGGAAATGGCCTCGCCGCCATCATGTCTTTGTGAAGCCTCTGTTTCCACACCCCAGTGACATACCATTAGCTGCGGTATAGGCAGAGCCCAGAATTATTAACATTTCAGCGGTAGTATTAGGGACAGGCCCCACTAACATATCACTAGCAGCAGTATAGGGGGAGCACAGTCTTAGTTCCATTTCAGTAATAGTAGCACTCAAGACAAGCCCCAGTAACAATTCCGAAGCAGCAGTATAGGAGGAGCGCAGTCTTAGTTCCATTTCAGTAATAGTAGCACTCAAGACAGGCCCCAGTAACAATTCCGAAGCAGCAGTATAGGAGGAGCGCAGTCTTAGTTCCATTTCAGTAATAGTAGCACTCAAGACAAGCCCCAGTAACAATTCCGAAGCAGCAGTATAGGAGGAGCGCAGTCTTAGTTCCATTTCAGTAATAGTAGCACTCAAGACAGGCCCCAGTAACAATTCCGAAGCAGCAGTATAGGAGGAGCGCAGTCTTAGTTCCTTTTCAGTAATAGTAGCACTCAAGACAAGCCCCAGTAACAATTCCGAAGCAGCAGTATAGGAGGAGCGCAGTCTTAGTTCCATTTCAGTAATAGTAGCACTCAAGACAGGCCCCAGTAACAATTCCGAAGCAGCAGTATAGGAGGAGCGCAGTCTTAGTTCCATTTCAGTAATAGTAGCACTCAAGACAAGCCCCAGTAACAATTCCGAAGCAGCAGTATAGGAGGAGCGCAGTCTTAGTTCCATTTCAGTAATAGTAGCACTCAAGACAAGCCCCAGTAACAATTTCCATTGCAGCAGTTTAGGGAGATAACAGTCTCTTTCACATTTCAGTAGCTGCAGTATAGACAAGGCCCCAGTTACATTTATGTAGCAAAAGTGTAGGCCAACCCCACACACCTTTCTGTACCATGAGTGCAGGCGAAGAACATAGAAATGACAATGATTACACTGTAGGTGAGGGCCCAAAAAAATTGGTGTAGCAACAGTACTAATGTACCTCATAAAAAATTGGCCATGCCCAACCAAGATGGCAGGTGAAACCCATTAATCGCTTTGGTTAATGTGGCTTAAGTGGTAACTAGGCCTGGAAGCAGCCCAGTTTAACGAAAAATTTGTTGAAGTTAAAGTTTCATCGCTTGTAAGAGCATTGAAACGTATAAAAATTGTTTGGAAAAATTATATGAGTGAGCCTTGTGGCCCAAAGAAAAATTGCCCGTTCGGCGTGATTACGTGAGGTTTCAGGAGGAGGAGCAGGAGGAGGAGGAGGAATATTATACACAGATTGATGAAGCAGAAATGTCACCGTTTTGGATGGTGATACAGAACGATGCTTCCATCCGTGGGTGCAGCCTACGTATTGCTTAGGTATCGCTGCTGTCCGCTGGTGGAGAAAAGAAGTCTGGGGAAATCCAGGCTTTGTTCATCTTAATGAGTGTAAGCCTGTTGGCACTGTCGGTTGACAGGCGTGTACGCTTATCTGTGATGATTCCCCCAGCCGCACTAAACACCCTCTCTGACAAGACGCTAGCCGCAGGACAAGCAAGCACCTCCAGGGCATGCAGCGCGAGTTCAGGCCACGTGTCCAGCTTCGACACCCAGTAGTTGTAGGGGGCAGAGGCGTCACGGAGGACGGTCGTGCGATCGGCTATGTACTCCCTCACCATCCTTTTACAGTGCTCCCGCCGACTCAGCCTTGACTGGGGAGCAGTGACACAGTCTTGGTGGGGAGCCATAAAACTGTCCAGGGCCTTAAAGAGTGTTGCACTGCCTGTGCTGAACATGCTGCTCGATCTCCGCACCTCCCCTGCTACCTGGCCCTCGGAACTGCGCCTTCTGCCACTAGCGCTGTCGGAGGGGAATTTTACCATCAGTTTGTCCGCCAGGGTCCTGTGGTATAGCAACACTCTCGAACCCCTTTCCTCTTCGGGAATGAGAGTGGAAAGGTTCTCCTTATACCGTGGGTCGAGCAGTGTGTACACCCAGTAATCCGTAGTGGCCAGAATGCGTGCAACACGAGGGTCACGAGAAAGGCATCCTAACATGAAGTCAGCCATGTGTGCCAGGGTACCTGTACGCAACACATGGCTGTCTTCACTAGGAAGATCACTTTCAGGATCCTCCTCCTCCTCCTCCTCCGCCTCCTCCTCCTCAGGCCATACACGCTGAAAGGATGACAGGCAAGCAGCATGGGTACCATCAGCAGTGGGCCAAGCTGTCTCTTCCCCCTCATCCTCCTCATGCTCCTCCTCCTCCTCCTCAACGCGCTGAGATATACACAGGGGGTACTCTGACTATCCAGCGACATACTGTCTTCCCCCGCCTCCGTTTCCGAGCGCAAAGCATTTGCCTTTATGCTTTGCAGGGAACTTCTCAAGAGGCATAGCAGAGGAATGGTGACGCTAATGATTGCAGCATCGCCGCTCACCACCTGGGTAGACTCCTCAAACTTTCCAAGGACCTGGCAGCCAACCAGGCCCACTCTTCTGAAAATAATTGAGGAGGCTGACTCCCACTGCGCCGCCCATGTTGGAGTTGGTATTCCACTATAGCTCTACGCTGCTCATAGAGCCTGGCCAACATGTGGAGCGTAGAGTTCCACCGTGTGGGCACGTCGCACAGCAGTCGGTGCACTGGCAGATTAAACCGATGTTGCAGTGTCCGCAGGGTGGTAGCGTCCGTGTGGGACTTGCGGAAATGTGCGCAGAGCCGGCGCACCTTTACGAGCAGGTCTGACAAGCGTGGGTAGCTTTTCAGAAAGCGCTGAACCACCAAATTAAAGACGTGGGCCAGGCATGGCACGTGCGTGAGGATGCCGAGCTGCAGAGCCGCCACCAGGTTACGGCCGTTGTCACACACGACCATGCCCGGTTGGAGGCTCAGCGGCGCAAGCCAACGGTCGGTCTGCTCTGTTAGACCCCGCAGCAGTTCGTGGGCCGTGTGCCTCTTCTCTCCTAAGCTGAGTAGTTTCAGCACGGCCTGCTGATGCTTGCCCACCGCTGTGCTACCACGCCGCGCGACACCGACTGCTGGCGACGTCCTGCTGCTGCTGACACATCTAGATTGCGAGACAGAGGTTGAGGAGGAGGAGGAGGGTGCTTTAGTGGAGGAAGCATACACCGCCGAACATACCACCACCGAGCTGGGGCCCGCAATTCTGGGGGTGGGTAAGACATGAGCGGTCCCAGGCTCTGACTCTGTCCCAGCCTCCACTAAATTCACCCAATGTGCCGTCAGGGAGATGTAGTGGCCCTGCCCGCCTGTGCTTGTCCACGTGTCCGTTGTTAAGTGGACCTTGCCACTAACCGCATTGGTGAGGGCGCGTACAATGTTGTGGGAGACGTGGTCGTGCAGGGCTGGGATGGCACATCGGGAAAAGTAGTGGCGACTGGGAACTGAGTAGCGCGGGGCCGCCACCGCCATCATACTTTTGAAGGACTCCGTTTCCACAACCATATACGGCAGCATCTCAAGGCTGATAAATTTGGCTATGTGGACGGTTAACGCTTGAGCATGCGGGTGCGTGGCGCCGTACTTGCGCTTGCGCTCCAACACTTGCGCTAGCGACGGCTGGACGGTGCGGTGCGAGACATTGGTGGATGGGGCCGAGGACAGCGGAGGTGAGGGTGTGGGTGCAGGCCAGGAGACGGTAGTGCCAGTGTCCTGAGAGGGGGGTTGGATCTCAGTGGCAGGTTGGGGCACAGGGGGAGAGGCAGCGGTGCAAACCGGAGGCAGTGAACGGCCTTCGTCCCACCTTGTGGGGTGCTTGGCCATCATATGTCTGCGCATGCTGGTGGTGGTGAGGCTGTTGGTGGTGGCTCCCCGGCTGATCTTGGCGCGACAAAGGTTGCACACCACTGTTCGTCGGTTGTCTGCACTCTCAGTGAAAAACTGCCAGACCTTTGAGCACCTCGGCCTCTGCAGGGTGGCATGGCGCGAGGGTGCGCTTTGGGAAACAGTTGGTGGATTATTCGGTCTGGCCCTGCCTCTACCCCTGGACACCGCACTGCCTCTTGCAACCTGCCCTGCTGCTGCCCTTGCCTCCCCCTCTGAAGACCTGTCCTGAGTAGGCGTTGCACACCAGGTGGGGTCAGTCACCTCATCGTCCTGCTGCTCTTCCTCCGAATCCTCTGTGCGCTCCTCCCTCGCACTTACTGCCCTTACTACTACCTCACTGCAAGACAACTGTGTCTCATTGTCATCGTCCTCCTCACCCACTGAAAGGTCTTGAGACAGTTGCCGGAAGTCCCCAGCCTCATCCCCCGGACCCCGGGAACTTTCCAATGGTTGGGCATCAGTGACGATAAACTCCTCTGGTGGGAGAGGAACCACTGCTGCCCAATCTGAGCAGGGGCCCGAGAACAGTTCCTGGGAGTCTTCCCGCTCCTGAGCATGTGTCATTGTAGTGGAGTGAGGAGGCTGGGAGGAAGGAGGAGCAGCAGCCAGAGGATTCGGATTTGCAGCACTGGACGGCGCAGAACTGTGGGTGGATGATAGCTTGCTCGAAGCACTTTCTGCCATCCACGACATGACCTGCTCACACTGCTCATTTTCTAATAAAGGTCTCCCGCGTGGACCCATTAATTGGGCGATGAATGTGGGGACGCCAGAAACGTGCCTCTCTCCTAATCGCGCAGCAGTCGGCTGCGATACACCTTGATCAGGAGCTCGGCCTGTGCCCACACCCTCACTTGGGCCTACGCGTCCTCGGCCACGTCCACGTCCTCTAGGACTACCCCTCAGCATGCTGTATTACCAGTGATTTCCCAGCCAGGAAATAAATTGGCGCAAGCCTGCAGGCCAAATAGAATTTTTCCCTTTTTTTTTTAAAGGGAAGGCCCACTGACTATATTCCATCAGATAACAAATGAGTTCTGTGGCCCTGCTGTGTGTCACAGAACTGCAGTGTTATATTAACTGCAGCAGAGCGGTGATTTTTTCCAGGCAGGAAATAAATTGGCGCAAGCCTGCTGTTAAACGTAGCTGGCTGCGTATGATTTCTTTACGTTCTCCACCCACCACACACGTACCCAGATCGCTGAGGACTGTCAGAGGCAGGCCAAAAAGAAATTTTTCCCTTTTTTTTTTAAAGGGAAGGCCCACTGACTATATTCAATCAGATAAGAAATGTGTTCCACAGAACTGCAGTGTTATATGAAGTGCAGCAGAGCAGTGATTTTTCCCAGGCAGGAAATAAATTGGCGCAAGCCTGCTGTTAAACGTAGCTGGCTGCGTATGATTTCTTTACGTTCTCCACCCACCGCACACGTACCCAGAACGCTGAGGACTGTCAGAGGCAGGCCAAATAGAATTTTTCCCTTTTTTTTTTTAAAGGGAAGGCCCACTGACTATATTCAATCAGATAAGAAATGTGTTCCACAGAACTGCAGTGTTATATGAAGTGCAGCAGAGCGGTGATTTTTCCCAGGCAGGAAATAAATTGGCGCAAGCCTGCTGTTAAACGTAGCTGGCTGCGTATGATTTCTTTACGTTCTCCACCCACCACACACGTACCCAGAACGCTGAGGACTGTCAGAGGCAGGCCAAATAGAATGTTTCCCTTTTTTTTTTAAAGGGAAGGCCCACTGACTATATTCAATCAGATAAGATTAGAAATGTGTTCCACAGAACTGCAGTGTTATATGAAGTGCAGCAGAGCGGTGATTTTTCCCAGGCAGGAAATAAATTGGCGCAAGCCTGCTGTTAAACGTAGCTGGCTGCGTATGATTTCTTTACGTTCTCCACCCACCACACACGTACCCAGAACGCTGAGGACTGTCAGAGGCAGGCCAAATAGAATTTTTCCCTTTTTTTTTTAAAAGGGAAGGCCCACTGACTATATTCAATCAGATAAGAAATGTGTTCCACAGAACTGCAGTGTTATATGAAGTGCAGCAGAGCAGTGATTGTTCCCAGCCAGGAAATAAATTGGCGCAAGCCTGCTGTTAAACGTAGCTGGCTGCGTATGATTTCTTTACGTTCTCCACCCACCGCACACGTACCCAGAACGCTGAGGACTGTCAGAGGCAGGCCAAATAGAATTTTTCCCTTTTTTTTTTAAAGAAAAGGCCCACTGACTATATTCAATCAATAATATATGTCTTCTGGCCCTGCCTACACAATTCTGTCCCTGTAGTATTACTGCAGGGCGCAATGCTCTGCACAGCCGATTTTGAAAAAAAAAAAAAAAATGCAACACTGCTAACAGCAGCCTGCACAGTACTGCACACGGTTAAATGTGGCCCTAAGAAGGACCGTTGGGGTTCTTGAAGCCTACACTCACTCCTAACATTCTCCCTGCCTAACCACCACTTCTGTCCCTGTAGTATTACTGCAGGGCGCAATGCTCTGCACAGACGATTTTGAAAAAAAAATAATTGTGCAACACTGCTAACAGCAGCCTCCACACTACTGCACACGGATAGATGTGGCCCTAAGAAGGACCGTTGGGGTTCTTGAAGCCTACACTCACTCCTAACACTCTCCCTACAGCAGCTCCAACACAACAGCACTTTCCCTCAGCTAACTCACAACGCATCTGAGGCGAGCCGCGGGAGGGGCCGATTTTTATACTCGGGTGACATCTGATCTCCCCAGCCACTCACAGCAGGGGGGTGGTATAGGGCTTTAACGTCACAGGGGGAAGTTGTAATGCCTTCCCTGTCTTTCAATTGGCCAGAAAAGCGCGCTAACGTCTCAGAGATGAAAGTGAAAGTAACCCAAACACCGCGAGCATCCCGAACACCCTAATATTCGCCCGAGCATCAAGCTCGGACGAGTACGTTCGCTCATCTCTAACAGCGATGTTCTGAAGTCAAAGTCTAACAAGCCTTCTTTAAAAATCAGGAATCATATAAGAATTTAGCAGTATAAAGGAACATTTTTCGAAAGGTTACAACTAGACATGAGCGAACGTGCTCGTTTAGAGCAATTACTCGATCAAGCATAGCTTTTTTTTGAGTAACTGCCTAATCGGGCGAAAAGATTCGTGGATTCGGCGGGGGTGAGCGGGGGGTTGCGGTGGGGAGTGGGGGGGAAAGAGAGAGAGAGAGCTCCCCCCTGTTCCCCCTGCTACTCCCTGCTCCACCCCGCCGACCACCGCCCCTCGGATCTTTTTGCCTGAGTAGGCAGTTACTTGAAAAAAGCGATACTCGATCGAGTAATTGTCCTAAACATGCACGTTTGCTCATCTCTAGTTACAAGCAAACGTACAGGGACGAAATTCTCATCATCAACTCTATTAATACATAATTTCAAAAACGCTCTATAAATTAATTGACCTGAGTGGTGGTCCTATAGAGGGAACATTTTATAAAGAGGAAATACAGCAAGTGGCAGCTGATGGTGACCATATTTACAAAATTGAAAAAATACTGAAGAAAAGATTACTCTGTGACAGTATGTATTATCTTGTAAAGTCGCTCAGGTACCCTTCAAATTTTAACAGCTGGATCACAGAAATCCAGTGGACATCCTTGTAAACCATGGAGTCTGGCTCGTTTTATATAAATCTGCCAAGTAAAGCATCCTCTAAAATTTACCCCGAAAACACTATTCCTACTCATACCACGAAATTGGCAAAGTCTGTACACCTCTCGGGGCCTTACGAAGTGGCATTCACTGAGATACATATCCGCATATGTGGGATATGATTGATTTGTACGAAGGCAACTTTTTCTTCGCTAACAGGGCGACGTGTTTAAGGAATATTATGTGAAGGCCAGTTTGTATTCTAACGTCGGGGAGCTGATGAGAACCATCAATGATCTAATTGAAGTTTTGAAGATAACACAAACAAAGTTTTTAAGCTGAGCTATGACGATGTAAAAATAAATCGTTACAGTTACTGATTCGCCAACAATACAGTTTGTGCCGGGGCATAAGTTATCGGTTCCGTAGAGCTGCCAGAGTATAACGAGGTGTCTGGGGTTATATGCCCAAAAGAAGGAAACAATACGCTGACATAAAAGTGGGATTTTACACATTATTTGTTTACACCGATATCATCCAGCATCAGTTTGTTGGCGATTGCTTTGTTCAGCTTTTAAGAACCGTTGAAATCAGCAGTAAAAACAGCAATATTGTCACGTTGCACTACATCCGACCAGATTACGTACCATTGTGCAAACAAAATTTTGACTCTGTTACAATTTTTATTTTATCTGACCAGGGTGTGCCTATTAAATTCAAGTTCGGATAAAGCTTAGTACGATTATACTTTCGACCGTGCAACAAATCTTTACATTAAAAAATGCTGTCTCAGAGGGTGTACGGTTACCCTGCCATGTATGCAAGCTATTATGTTGCGCAAACAGTTCATGGATTGAAAAGTTTTCGTGGCGACGAATACATGTCTGGGCCGGGCCTAGCTGGTATATTTAGGGTCTTTTTAGAAGAGCCATTCCTCTTTTCCTAGAATTAGTAAAACCGCATGCAAAGACAGCTGTCAAAAACATCGCTAAAGATGCCGTCACAACCATCTCTACTGCTGTTATTGACCGGATTAATCAGCCCCAGCAAGATCAGCATGGCTGAATGTTATGGAGATCGGAGCGTGGTCTGAGATAGTAGTCGGACCAATATCTGCTGAGGTGACGGATTGTATGAATTTTCCTGATATTAGTAAAATAGTCAATTCTATGGAAGGTGGCGTGGATGTGTGAATAGTATGAGTATTCCCTAGCCTCTGGGTTCAGAACCCTCCATGTGTCATGAAGGTTTAGTTGTGATAAAAGACTTTTGAGTCTACATATCTGTTTTTGGGAAGTTGACGGGGAATCTGAGGTGGAATCTTTTGAGTGGTCCATTGCCAGATTAAGGTATCCTCCGACTACCTGCAGGCCTTTTGCAAATTCTCTAAATTTGGTTAGGACCCATACTAGCCACACAAATTTGGTTCTTGTTTGGGGTATAGAGGTTTGCGAAAGATACCTTACTACGTGCAATTGAGCCCTTCAGGAAGATGTATCTGCAATCTGGATCTGATTCAAATAGTGCAGGAACAAAGGGGATGTTCTTGCTGATTTTTATTGAGACATTCATAGAGGCTGAGGAATGTGTACTTTGAAATCACTGGTTATAACTGAAGGATGGGAGTTTAGGGACACGAGTGTGGTGGAAGTGTGTTTCCTGAAGGAATACCACCTTCACTTTAAACTTCTTCAGAAGAGAGAAGGTTTGGGACCTTTTCTGTGAATTATTCTACCCTCTAATAATGAGGGAGGTGATTTTAATGTCTGCCATGGATCAGCTTAAAGGACTTGCTATTAAACCAGGGATCTACCTGTAATCTCTCCGCTCTACTGTAAGCCATCTTGCTGTATAAACAATTATTAACAAAGAATGCCACTAGTTGTGGTGGAGTGAGGAAGTTTGATAAACACAGGGCATAAGGAGAACTGCCCCTAGAGGGGCCCCATACCCGTTCCTCAGCCATACCCAGGGGTGGGGAAAAATCCCTGTAGTTTCTCCCTCTACTTGCGCACACTGAGTGTGTTTGGACGCCCACTATACAGAAGCTTTAGGTGGCAAATTATGACATTTAAGAGAGTATAGCCTCATTTACACACACACAGTTGATTGCTCAAAATTAATCAGAAACTGACAGTTTTGAACAATCAATTTGCATTAGCTACTAATGGGCTAATCAGCCCATTAGTAGCTAACTAGCCTCATTTGCTTGTATTTAGAGAACCGTGGGTGGTCTGTTCTCTAGATACATTGCTTTTTTCTCTCCAGCTGGACAGCAGCTAAAAGAATGTTATCAGAGCTGCCTGTGGAGAACTCAGCATGTGGTCCCTCTTATCAGGGACGATGGATTTAAAGCTGAGCTGAACTCAGTGATTGATGAAAACTGCACGGTAAGTGCACGATGGGCACACATTTACAAGCAACGCTTATCGCTCAAAAGATGGCTTTTGAGTGAATTTCGAGCGATAATCATTGTGTGTAAAAGGGCCTCAAGAGACCTAGTCAAGTAACAAACCAGATACATGTAAAGCATTCAGAACCTCTTGGGCCGAGAACACAGGCACCTTGTGATGGGAGACGATGGGGGAGACCAGTGTAACTGTGGTCCCCCGGTGCCCCCGAGTATGCCCCCCGAGGTCACACCCCAAGCACCCGTTACCTGTCCAGAGTGTCCTGCTGGCATCACATCAGCCAGAGGCCCCCATACCGCAGTCTTTTGCGCCAACTCCACCATATGGACGGCAATTATTGTGGGGATCTGAAGGGGAGAAAGCAGAGAGAGAAGGAGAGGGGTCCCCCACCAAGGACACACAGGGGTGACAGACAGGATAACAAGGTTAAAGGTCTCAGACTACAGTCTGTTTGTGCTTTGGGATGCTTTGCTGAGTGGCCAGCATTTTGGCTTCTCCAGTTGAGGCAGCTGGTGCTTTGTTTGAATTGGCATCGACAACGGGATATCGAGTGGGGGCATGTCTAGTTTTTCCCATGCCTTTACAAGGTCTTCTGGTGATCTGATGGTGATCTGTTGGCCATCTTTAAAGTTAGAAAGGCCAAAGGGGAAGAGCCATCTCACAGGGAGCTTTTTTGCACGTAGAGCCTCCATCAGAGGTTTTAATATGTGCCTTTTGGCCAGTGAACTAAGGTCAATGTCTTGGAATAGCAAGATCTTATTACCCTTGAAGACAATGTCCTGCACTTCTTTGGCCTTTTATAAGATGGCAGATGTATTCAGATAACTGAGCAGGCTGCAGATTACACTTTTAGGTGGTTCTGGTGGCGAAGGTTTGGCCTAAGGGGCCCCGTGTATGTGTTCTATAATTATTTTGTCAGCTCTCTCTGTTCCAAGTAGGGACTGGAATATGTGGGAGGTAGCTGAATTTAGAGTTTCATCCGCCGTAGATTCTGGGAAGCCTCTAATGTGGATATTCTTTCTTCAGCTTCTATTCTCTTGGTCTTCTATTAACAGCATGACTTGATTTATTTGGTCTTGTTGTGCTATTAAGTCAGGCCGTATTGCGCTGTAAGAGTTCCTGATGTGAGTTCTCTAGGTCCTCGACTCTATGACCAATTTGTTTGACCTCTGTCTTGATTTCCGCTACTTCCTTCAAGACTAGAGAAATAGATTGGGCCAGGATTTTTTAAAGAAAAGATCATGATATTGGGTCCTTCTCCATTTCCTCGTTTTGTTCCAAGGTGGCTGAAGAGTCTTCCATATTTGATTCTTTCATGCTCTGATCAAGAAAAGTATCTTGTGTAGCTCTATTTCTTTGCACTGCTAAGGAGCTATGTTTTTTGTATAGGTACTTATCCATTTCCACCTGATCTTTACTTGTTTTGGGAGTATCTGTGTGTTCTTTGCCTCTATCTTTCCAGTTTTTCACCATTTTGAGATTGACCTGTTAGCTGTGGTGTGCTGCTTTCTCAGGTTGTACATTCATATATTATTGCATCAGGTCTGCTATTTTTGGTATGCTGTAGTCTTGGGGTCTCCCACTTACATGTTGATCAGTTAATCTTTCATCTCACAGTGTCCCCGTCTGGGGCGCCCTGTGTCCCGTATTTGCAGAATTGTGGTGGCGGCAGTGCCGTCACGGTTTGCAGTATGCGCAAGTTGTGTGTACTTTTAAGGGGCTATATTGTCCTGAGCCACCCTAGCAGCTATGGACCGCCAGGTCACAGTTCAAAGAAAAGCCAAAAAAGTGGATAGCTGGAGGGATGGGTGACTGGGTAGCAGGAGGTAGGTTATGCTGACTGTTCTGGGTGTTCTCAATTAGGAGCCTGGCTTTCCCCAGACTGGGATCTAGAAGCTCTCTGAGTCCCAAGTGGCTTCTCTTTCCCTGAGCCCAAAGTCGCAGCATCCCTACAGGGGCTTGCTTTTGCTTCTGCCCACTGCAGTTATACTCCTGTGGGGCCTGCCTGAACTCCAGCCCCTGGTTTTTGGGCCCAACTAAACCTCATGCCTCTGAGACCCAAGGTGCCTAACGCAGGCTCCTGTCACACTGACCGCTCACCTGTGGACCGCCGGGTGCTCCAGAGCTTCTCCCAACAGTCTCTGGATCTCTCAGGGCTGGGGACAGGAACCCACTTTCTGCGGCGGTTGGTCAGCGGTGTATCAGGCACTCAGATCCAGTGACTGCCCGCAGTACTGCTGGGGTCTCTCACTGCTTTCCCACTGGGCGGAGGGATCTTCTGGGCCCTCCGATTGCTGTCCGAGGACAGGGCTGTAACTCCGTCCCGAGAATGTGTGGGCTACTAAAGGCTGGACCAGCCCACGGACTCTTTTTTACCGCCAACTGATGCTTCCCGACTTCCTGGGCTCGGTCTGCAGATGTGAAGGCTGCCGACAGGCTGTAAAAGTTTGCTGTTTTCCAGCGTCTAATGGCGGAGCTCAGCAATGTGCATCTTTCTGCCTTGCTGGATAGGCCACGCCCCTCCCTTTTTGTGCCATACTTGTCTCATAAGACAATGAGGACCCTTGACTTGGGCTTATGAGCTTAGGTACTTTGGCCAAAATACAAACCAATATTTCATACTTATTCCCATCTGTTTGTGTATTAGTACATTTGGTAAGTATTTGTCCACTTTGCTGGTCTGAACGGCATCAAATGTAGTAGAATCAAATGTAGAATAAACAATGCTTCTATGATGAAGAATATATGGTGAATTTTTATATTTATATACACCACTGATGCTGCTTCTTTATATTGAAGCTTGTGGACTTCTATGGGATTTGGATCTCGTCCCAATTAAGCGGGCATCTATTCCACTCCATCCAAAATTTGGTAGACTGGTAAGTGTGGCTGACAATGTTTTATATGTTTATGAAGTCTCCATCAAATGTAGTGTCTGACGCCTGATTTCATGTCTGTTTTGTGATCTCAGTGTCCAATCGTGTGTGTATACCTTCCCCTCCAGCCCTAAATAGATTTCATAGGTGTAGATCACTATTCCCATGGCCTGCATGGACATAAGGACATAACAAATTAATACTCACTGAGCAGTGTACAGTGGACTTGGCAGCTGTACCGCCCAGGCTGCTGTTGTTTCTCTCCACACCCAATGTCAAATCAGGTGGGAGAGTAACTTTAAAACAAACCTGTCAGGTGGGCTGCCGGCAATGCAGTATAGTGACACGTGCTGATTTCATTTGTCCTGTCAATTACACTGATTGCTCTAGAAATTTTAGAAAATTTACATTTCAAAGTTTGGTGAATTCCCTTTATGGGCTGGGTTAGAGTGACAGTATAATAGGAGAGAGATTGGGTGGAACTACAGTCAGTCTTCTAGGTCAGTCTGCTGAGACAAAAGCAGAGTGGAGACCTAAGACAGACCGGGGAGGAACAAGGAGAAAGCCAGTGGTGGTGGAGAGGAAAGAACATCTAAAAATGTGAGTACTCAAGAGCATGAAATAACTAGATGAGAACAGAAGAAGGAAAAAGGAACAAATAGGAGAAGCTAAGAAGAGGAAGGAAACTAAGTCAGCCAAATATAGGTACAACCAGGGAGAAAAGCCTGAGGGAAGAGCACAGATTACCAATATAGTACCTTGTACCAAGCCCCTGAGAATCTACAGAAGTAATTAATACCTGCAACTGTAATTCATTAATTCATGCAATGATTCAATAAACACTGTCAATAAGTATGGCAGAAGCATAACCTAGCTGTGCTTAAAAAATTCATTTGGAAGCCCATCCAACCCAGGTGACTTTTTAGTAGGAAGTCTCAAAGGAGCCTCCAATGTCACTCTCTGATCATTAGACAAAGTTGGCAATTGTACCCTATTCAGAAAGATCTTCGCAATCCACACTTTTCTTAGCATACAGGTTTTTAAGATAAAAAGAAAGTGTCTCCAAAATTTCATCCTCCTTTATAACCAAAGAATTATAAGGCCTTCTCAATGCTGCCACATAACATGATGACTCCTGTGCCTTAAATATAGAAACCGAAAAACAACCCCCTGCTTCTTCTTTTTTCAACTTCACATGCTTATGTTTTGTAACACCTCTCAGATGATCCACAAGTTGAGATTGTGCCTCTTTGCAATTAATTTACTCCTGATTAGTGGAAGAATTTATGTATGCTTGCTCTGCATCTAGAGCCCGTTGCTGAAGGGCCCTAATGACATCCCGAGATTTAGACTTATGTAAACTAATCATCTGTATATAATGACCACTTATAAATGTCTTCATAGCATCCCACATTACAGACACTGGGGAAGAGCCAATATTAATCTGAGAAAATTCCAATAGATCCTCCTCCATTCTAGCATTACGATCAAGCAGGTTCAACTAAAAGGGATTTAACCTCCAAACTCTATCCAAATCAAATCACCCACCATTTCTAAGCAATGACAAGCAAAGTGAAGAATGGTCAAACACAGTTCATAGAAGACATTCCACTTTATGAACGTAAGGGAGCATAGATGAAGTACATATTGGGAGATCTATTCTAGAAATTGTATTATGTGTACTGAAATAATAAGAGTATTGTGAGCCTGGAAACTACAGGCCAGTAAGTCTCACTTCAGTAACGGGAAAAATTTTCGAGGGGATTCTGAGAGACGCCATCGATGAGTACCTCAAGGAAAACAAGGGAATAACTCCTCACCAGCATGGATTCATGAAGGGTCGCTCATGTCAGACAAATCTGATCAGTTTCTACGATGAAGTAAGCTCTAAGCTGGACCAGGGAGAATCTATTGATCTTGTATATCTGGACTTCTCTAAAGCCTTTGACACTGTGCCACATAATAGGCTAATATACAAAATGAGGCAGCTCGGACTGGGCGAAAACGTGTGTACGTGGGTAAAAAATTGGCTCAATGATAGAAAGCAGAGGGTGGTAATAAATGGTGCGTACTCTGATTGGATCATAGTCACTAGTGGGGTGCCACAGGGTTCAGTTTTGGGCCCCACTCTGTTCAACATATTTATCAATGACCTGGTAGAGGGGCTGCACAGCAAAATATCAATATTTGCAGATGACACAAAATTATACAATATAATTAATACAACGGAGGACAATGTGCGGCTGCAAACGGACCTGGACAAGCTGGGGGCTTGGGCAGAAAAATGGCAAATGAAGTTCAATGTTGAAAAATGTAAGACTATGCACATAGGCAGGAGAAACGGATGTCACCAATATTCACTTAATGGGGTACCACTAGGGAAAAGTGGTATGGAAAAGGATCTGGGGGTATTAGTGGATAATAGACTAAACTGGAGTAACCAATGCCAGTCAGCTGCTGCAAAGGCAAATAAAGTCTTGGGGTGCATTAAAAGAGGTATAGGGGCGAAGGACGAGAACATCATCCTTCCATTATATAAGGCACTTGTCAGGCCTCACATGGAATACTGCGTACAATTCTGGACACCGGTGCTCAGGAAAGATGTCACAGTGCTTGAGGGGGTTCAAAGAAGGGCAACTAAACTAATACATGGAATGACTTGACTGGAATACCCAGAGAGGCTATCCAAATTGAGATTATTTACTCTAGAAAAAAGAAGGTTAAGAGGCGACCAAATAACCATGTATAAGTACATGAGGGGACAACACATGGATCTCTCCCGCGATCTGTTTACACCCAGGACCACGACGGTAACAAGAGGACATCCGCTACGATTAGAGGAAAGTAGGTTTCATCACCAACATAGAAGGGGATTCTTTACTGTTAGAGCAGTGAGACTGTGGAACTCTCTACCGGAGGAAGTGGTGATGGCAAAATCCATAGAGGGGTTTAAAAGGGGACTTGATGTCTTTCTGGAGAAGAAGGATATTACAGGATATAAATATTAGGTGAAGTGTCAATCCGGGTATATAGGCAGGTAGGAACTATTAGGGGTTGATCCAGGGAACAGTCTGATTGCCATTAGGGAGTCGGGAAGGAATTTTTTCCCCAAAAGGGCTAATTGGCTTCTGGCCTTGGGGTTTTTTGCCTTCCTCTGGATCAACAAAGTAGGATAGACAGGCTGGACTAGATGGACATTGTCTTAATTCAGCCTTACATACTATGTTACTATGTTACTATGTTACTATGAACTTCTGGATTTCTCAATCTCCACAAATCACATAAAGCTAATTTCATTAATAAATGTGTGAAAGCAGTTGGGGAAGGAGAAGTCACTATGGGGCCTCTATTAACTCTACCTAAACAGGGATCCAGACAATTATTAAAATTGCCCACAATTAACCTAGGAATAGCAGGGAATATAGCTACAAATTCCATCACCTTCTTAATACATTCACTGGAATACTGAGTGGGAATATATATTGCCACTAAAAAATATTTCTTTTGCACAATAATACATTTAAGACAAAGAAACCTCCTCATGTAATCTATAAAAGATGACTCGCATTTAAAAGAGCTATTTTTATGAATCCATACACTTGTTGCATGCGGATAACTTGAATACACAGAATGAAAAGAATGTGCCCATAAATAATGGTGAAGTAAGTGTACAGTATCTTTTGTGTTTCTAGTAGACAAACAATAACTGGTTGAGATTGTTGAATAGGCGAATAAACAGCATATCTTTTCCTTTTATCCTTCATAACCACACATTCCACTAAATTAAATTAGCCTCTTGAACCATGAGGCTTAAACACAGATGTTCATTATCTATGTTTTACACATATAATATAAGAGTCTAGTTAAATTACATGATAAAGGATAAGAAATAGAGAGAAGTGGAGAAAAAAATATCCTGCCACACTCAACTGCATACACATATACCCATATCCCTCAGGGCTCTAATCACCATGGTGTAATGATAATGGTCCTGGGAAAAAAAATGATATCACAGTAAAATCTCTAATACTAAGAAGCAGCACCCGGGAACCTCCCACCTACCTATCAAATAATCTCTTTTTAATGCGGTCAAACGCTCTATCAATAATCTACTACTTATTACTATAATATAAATATTGCTCATGTTGATCAATCCAGGGGGCATACCTAGAATGATCAAAGAAAAAAGTTTTGTTCTTCATCACAATTCTCAACTGTGCCAGATACAAAATAGCATAAGGCAGCTATAAAGTTTTTTTTTGTATTCCAATCGAATAATCTGGAAAGACAGCTATATGATGACTGTCCACAGTTAATGCCTTCATTTCTACTGTTTTCTTTAAAATAATGCCCGATCTTTATAATGCAGGATTTTTATTAAAACAGTTCTCGCCCGGTGGCGCCTGGCGGAAGTGGTTAAGCAGGAATTCTGTGAGTCCTTTTCACAGCAAAGAGAGATGTCAAATTATCTTCCCCAATAATTGATTTCAGCCATCGCTCAAAAAATTATCTTGGATCTAATCTTTCCACCTTTTCTGGAACACCGCCAGCAAATTATTTCTTCTTAGCCTATTTTCATCAGCTTTATATTGCAAAGTACAGATATACTGCTAGCATTTACTAATTGTATACTACATATGAACAATATTTGCTTCCAGTTTATTAATATATGTCTCAGCTTTAGACAATCTCTCAGTAACTTTCTTCAAATCCTGTCTTATAAATCCAACATCCTCTCTCAGGCTACCAACCTGAGCAGAGAAGGAAGACAATCAGTATTACTTTTAGTCACACTTAGAAAGACATCACATAGAGTAGGTTCCTTTGTGTATCATTTTGCACATCCACACCATTAGCTTGTGCTGAAATGGTTTGCATAACAATATCCACAAAGGCAGATGAAGCATATAGAACAGGGCCATGCTTATCCTTCTCAGCAGCGTGAGATAAAAGTCCCATCAGAGGAGGCAAATACAACTGTAGATATTTCATAAGCATTTCTTACCAGAGTTGTAGGAGTTAAACAAGCAAATTCCGCCAATTTGTTTGTTGCATTGTGGCATTTCTCAGTAAAGGAGTCAGAATGGTCAAAGCATTCTGCTTGATCACCCCGCTAAATATTCAATGTTGTATACAAAGTTGTATGGTCAGTCTTACTGTACAAAATAATTGCAGTAGCGTTCAGAGATGGCTGCGCCTGAACGTCATCATGAAGCGCATGTCCACTGCTTCTTTGCTCCTCATCACTGCAACTTGTTTAAATGACAGACAAGCCTCACAACAAATCAGCCTCAGTTCTCACTACTCCTCTGCATCCCTGCTCTTCCACTCCCCTACAGCAAGAACCAAAGGCCCAGGGATCAGCAAGGCAGCTAGCATAGCAGAGTTAAAAACACCCCCTCAGGTAAAACCAAGCTAGCAAGTAAGCATAACAGGTGGGGGCTCTCCTGGTGTATCTCTGTTGCTCACATCACACTCTAGGCCACAAAACAGGTTGCCTAATGTCAATTGGGATCTCAGAAAATTCCTTAGGGCTTTACATGCCCAAGAAGACATAGAGAAGGGTGTCCCAGAGGTGGAGCACATATGCAGCTTAGAAATGGAGGCTTTTAAGGGAGATTTGCAATAGATGGAACACACCATAGAATTTTGGGAAACAAAATGCAAGATCTTACGTAGAAATGCCTTGATGACCGTCAGGAGGTGATCCAAACCCATTCCTCAAATTTCCCAACTATTATCCCACTTGGATGATACGAATAATTGCTACTGAAGGAACAACCTATTCATTCATGGAATTTCTAAGGAAGTGAGTCCAAAGGACTTGGAGCTGGCTGTGAAAGTCGTTTTTCCCTCCCTGCTAGGAGAATCTGCTTCTCCTTATTAGACTAAACTATTTGAGCAGGGCATTGAGTCCACACTCCAAAGATGTTGTTGAAAGGGTGCGTTTTTATAAAGTACAGGAGGCGATCTTTAAAGATGTAAGTCAAAAAGAAAACAATGAGGTTGAGGGTGCCAATGTGCAGATGCTCCCCAATCTCACTCACAAACCCCCAAAATCTACAGAGCAGTTTGTCCACTTCTTAACCTGTTGAAAAAAAGAAACATTACCCAAGTATGGGGGATTCTTTTGAAGATACCCTGATGCCTCCACCTGAAAGAAGCAATGGAAAGAATTAACTAATTTCTCCAAGCCATAAAAAGAGTGTACGCTGTCACGCGCAGCCAAAAATTGCTGCCATATGTGGTGATATGCTAGCTCACACAGCGGTAAAATGCTGCCTTGTACAAGTAGCATTTTACCACACGCTCGTGTGATCCCAGCCTTACTTTACCTCTAAAATTTGTATTTGTGGTTTCTGACCTGTTGACACATATTTGTAGGCACTTTTTATTTTCAAACTTCAAAGTACCTTTTAGGACTGAACATGCACACGAGGTGTCTCTTGGGGTCCAGAAGAGTGGACAGCCTGTAATGCTAAGTTTCAGTTCAGTGTTTTGTTTTCAGGGTCCCACATCTAGGGGCTTCTTATCTCATCTGTAAGATCTCTTTAAGAGTTTGTATTGATGTCAGTCAAATTTGGGCTACATTTTTTTTGGAGATAGTTCACTGCTTTGGTGGTCGGATACATGCTTTTTCGCTACTTTTTCTAAAGGTTTGATATTGTTGTATTTTATAATATATAATTGTATATTTTCTGTTGGGAAGGGGACTTGCGTCTCACCCTGAGTGAGGCTTTTACTTCCCCATCGATACCCCTGTTTGTCCTGTGTTTAGAAACATACCCATTGTGGCCCTAATCTTATGTTTGTATGCACTACGGGGCACAAAACGAAAGGAACAGCAGGCGGCTTTCAGAACAGAAATTTTGTTTGGCTCTATTAAATACTTGTAGAGCCCTTTAGCTGTCAAAATTATAGAGAACCCCACACAAATAACCCTATTTTTAAAACTAGACCCCTTATCAAATCCATCTGTACTGCGTATTTTGACCCCACACTTTTTGAAGGAATCTAAGCAAAGCACGATCTTCATTTTTTTGGCAATCGTGTCATTTTAAAAACAGTTTTTTTTATACAGCACACATATGAATGAAGACTTGCACCCCAAAATGGATACCCCTGTTTGTCCTGTGTTCAGAAACATATCCATCGTAGTCCCAATCTGCTTACTGGACACATGGCTAGTCCTGTAATAGAGGTAACACCCTTCAAGCTATCAGGATATATTTATTCACAACTGAATAAATTCCAGACCCCACTGTTCACTTGTAGAGCCATCAAGGGACCAAAACAATAGAAAGTCTCTGCAAATTATCCCATTTTGAAATCTTGACCCCTTAGCCTACTTATCTAGGTGTGTAGTAAACATTCTGAACTCCCAGTTTTTCGCAAAAATTATTCTGAAGCAGGTGAAAAGCAAATTAAATTTACTGCTTTTCATAAAAGTCACTTTCATGACAGTTTTCTTTTTTTCAAGCTGGGAAACTGTGAAAACCCCAATTGTATTAGCACTAGTTCCTCTGTGTTCAGCAATACTTCCATTCTAGCTCCAAAATGCTTAGAGGACACAAGGCTAGGCCTATAATGGAGGAAACACCCATGGGCTTTCAGGACACAACTGAATAAATTCCAGGCCCCATTGCACACTTATTCAGAAAACAAATTGACTACCTAAAAAGAATCCCCCCCCCCCCTCTTTCTTTTTGTCATTCCCTAAAGCTTTTAAAGCTCTTCCCTCATTAGGAGAGTTTTAAACTAGACCAATATGGAAAGGGAGGTGAAAGGCCAGGTAAAATATACAGCTAATTAATATTTGAGAACCTCCCTATTAGAAGTGGAAAGAAAGAACAAAGACAAAAAATTCAGAAAGAAAGTAGAGGAGCAAGAGACACTGAGCACAAACTAAAATGCTTTTACACAAATGCACAGAGCATGGGAAACAAACAAGGAGAATTGGAGCTCCTAACACAGAAAGAGAAATATGATGTCATAGGTATCAGGGAAACTTGGTGGAATAATAATGATTGGAATGCAAGGCTTGAAGGATACAACATACTTATAAGAAACAGACCTAAAAAAAGGGGAGGAGGTGTTGTATTGTATGTTAGGAAAACATTAATCTCCACAGAGATTTAAGCTTTAGAGCATGGCAGATCTGTAGAAACTGTTTGGGTAAGAATACAAGGAGAGAACAACAGAAAGGACACCATTGTAGGCATTTACTCTAGGCCACATGGACAAGCAGAAGATATTGATTAACTCTTTTGTACATCAGATGGCCAAGCTCTCAAAAAAGCATGACATAGTGATCATGAGAGATTTTAACTATCAAGACATTTGTATGGAATCTATCTCAGCTAAAAGTAATGGATTCAACAAATTCTTATCTGCTCTTACTGACAACTTTATCTTCCAAAAGGTAGAAGAGAAAACAAGGGGATCTGCTATCTTGGACCTAATTCTTACCAACAGGGAGAGCATGGTTGAGGAAGTAAGGGTGGATGGGACCTTAGGAGGCAGTGATCATGCTCTCCTTGAATTTTGGATAAAAGGGGGAGGAAGACCTGAGAAAACTCAGACCTCAAGGTTAGATTTCAGAAAGGTAGATTTTAATTAACTCAGAAAAAGAGTAGGAAGAATCCAATGGCTGGATGTTCTTAAGGACAGAAATGTCCAAGAAGGTTGGAAAATACCAACCCTTTTTTTGTTTTACCTCTGTTTTGAGACATACCACACAGTTTTACATTATTACTTTTATCTAAGATTTTAAAGAAATAAAAAAATTATAGAGTGGTAGAGTTGGAAGTGACCTCCAGGGTCATCTTGTCCAACCCCCTGCTCAGTGCAGGATTCACTAAATCATCCCAGACAGATATTTGTCCAGCCTTTGTTTGAACACTTCCATTGAAGGAGAACTCACCACCTCCGGTTGTAACCTGCTCCACTCATTGATCTTCCTCACTGTCAGAAAGTTTTTTCTAATATCTAATTTGCATCTTCCCCCTTTCACTTTCATCCCACTTGAGGAGGCCAGCTGTGGATTTCAGCTGTGAACCCAGCTGTGGCCCTGTGTATGGTCCTGAAATGTACTACACATAACTGCATACTCATGCAGGTGGTCATGCACAGTACACATTTTATTGTTTGTTTATATTTCCTGCGTCATTGCTTAGCAATAATGTAGGTACCAGCAGCCTATAAGCAATGTAATTGCGTAGAGACTTTGGGTATGACTGCGACTATAGAGCACAATAGGCTTTATGTTGCGGATATCCACAGTAAAATACGACATGCTGCATTCTATTTTCTGTGAGTGGATCACGTAATACTTGCCCACTAATGTGAGTGGAATTGTGGAATTCAATGCAGTTGATTGATCTGTGTATTACCCCAGATCAAAGGCTTGTGAAAATCCTCAATTCCTATCCGGTCGTGTGAGACCGGGTTAAGGTAGATCACCACCTTTTTATACCATTGAATAATGGCGATCCAGTGACCGGGGACAACTCCACGAGGACTCCAGTTACTACTCCAGGCTCTCGGCTGGGAGCTGGGAGCAAGAAGATTTTAAATTTCCCGGGCCCTAGCTGGCTTCTGTGCATGTGTCCGCCATTTTGCCTAGCGCATTCACAGAAGCCAGAGAACATCCATTGGATAATGGTGAACACGTGACTGGGGGCTGCATACCATGGCCCCTGGTGACATCTCCTTGCTTGTGGCTACCCTTAGTACCAGGGAGCAGGGAGATTTCCCGGGCCCTCCTGGCTTCTGCGCATGCCCACAACATATTGCCAGCGGCGTACATGCACAGAAGCCAGTGGCAGGTCCTGGCACGACCAGATCATCATGGGACATCGTGGAGGCTGGAGGTGAGTAGTTTCATGTTCCCTCAAAGCTTGGATCTGTGAGTGGAGATGAAACTTTAACTCTTTTAAAACTTGTATGCGATCACCGTTATCCATTGACAGCCGATATCCGTGAGATGTCACACTCACAGACCCTGGAGCTTTAGTCTACAAGGCCTGAGTGTATTCACGGCTTTGTAGAATAAAGCCCAGACAACGAGGATGTGAAAACACGTATGTGTGGTCACTAAGGGGTTAAATATAGATTGATATGGGGTCCATGAAGATTTGTTTATATAATATTAAATGCTTCTATGAACCTAGAAAGTTAAAACAAATTATTTTTTCCCCTTTGTAAGCAGGAGGTTCCTCTTGCTTTATCCTAGGAGCACATTTTAAACTAAACTAGATCTCATCCTGCAAGAACAAATATTACACAGTTTGATCGCATTGTGCATTTGCAAAATTGAAAGCTGGAGGTGTTTCAATAGCTATTTATAAAAATTTACCACACACTATATTAGATTCCAAGTTTGATGTAACTGGTAGATTTCTTATTCTCAAGCACATTCTCTCCCACAGGATGTTGGTCGTCGGAAACATATTTTCAAAAACCCAAACATACAGGCACAATCAGATAATCTCAAACATGCAAAGAGGATGCAAAATGAGACACACAAATGCAATACAAAGAAAAGGCAGACTGTATATCATCTCTTTACGCACCAAAAATGCAGTCAACAATTATATACTAAACAAAAAAGTTAATTAGACATATTATTACATACACAAGACTTCACTTTATAAACACATTTAAAATAGTGTAAAAAAAGACACAAACACTGGACATGGAGATCACGTAATAAGTGATCCTCCAATCTCATTTCTCCCTAAATGAACAGCATGGCCCTAAACGATAATGATAATAATAATAATCTTTATTTATTGGAAACAGTAGTGGTGAGGGTCCTGCTCCAACAAGCTTACATACTACAAATAATGGGGTGATACAGAAGGTAAAGGGGCTGGTGATGTGCACTGTATGGCGAGGTGGAGAGTGTGGGATGCTATACTCATAGACAATATTAAGCCGTGTGGTGGCTGAATCGGTATGACTGCATGGGCGGTTGATTTCAGTCAGTAGGACAGGGAGCATGTTATCAAGCGGAATAAAGAGGGGTTTGGTTTAGGTGATTATGGTACGCCTCCCTGAAGACATGCGTTTTTAGAGCACGCCTGAGGTTTTGTGTGTCAGGGATTACCCAGATAGTTTTTAGTAGTGCGTTCCAGAGAACTGGTGCTTCTCTGGAGAAATCTTGGAGGTGAATTAAAGGGGCACTTAATCTGATTTTATTAGCGAAACGGAGGGCATGGTCTGGGTGAAAGATTGAGATGAGGGAGGTAATGTAGGGCTGCAGAGAGCTTTATGGATGAAGGTACTGAGTTTGAATTGAATTCTATATTTGACTGGCAACCAGTGCAGTGACTGGCACAAGGCAGAGGCATCCGAGTAGTGGCTGGACAGGCAGATGAGCCTGGCTGCCGCATTCAGGATGATTGGAGAGGGGCGAGTCTGGTGCAGGGGAGGCCGATCAGCAGCAAGTTGCAATAATCAAGACTTGAGTGGATGAGGGCAACAGTGAGCATTTTTAGTATGTCCACGGTGAGAAAGGGGTGGATTCTTGCGATGTTCTTGACATTATATATAATACAAAGAATACACTGCCCAATAAACGAAAAATGTAGTATAGCAACATTCTATATCATCCTCTGTTATTCTTTATTCTATATCTAAAAGTACCATACATGTATCATATACCAAGAAGATATCAGCCAAAGACTCTATTGCTAGATGGTGATACATGTGGAGCAGGGGTTGTCTCTCTTCCTCTCCCTCCGTTTTTGTCAGTGATCTTTTATGGGTTAACCAATATGGTACAGTTCATATCTTCCATTGTTGTGATTCGGAAGGAGTGATTTTGGTTGCTATTTTCTTGGTATATGATACATCTATGGTACTTTTAGATCTACCTAACAAAGGATGATATAGAATGTTGCTATACTAAATTTTTTTTATTGGACAGTATATTTTTCATATTTCATTTAATATTTTAAGGGCATATTATTCATCTATGGAGAATTGAGGTTCGACAAACACTTATAGGAGTGACCTCTATGTCCAGTGTTTTAGTGACTTTTTTTTACATGATTTTAAATGTTTTTATATATTGAAGTATTGTACATGTAATAATATGTGTAACAAGCTTTATTGAAAACATATATTTTCCTAACCAAGGTCAGGTGGATTTTGCCTCATCCATGGTTTTCAAATCATTCTCATAGGAGATTTTAATTTTCTGTTGGATGCATTCTGGGATGCTTTCTCTGGTAGGTTCTCTCTCTTATGGGGTGGTCTGTAGAACTAGGAAGCACCTTACTTTTCTATATCTGGTAGATGTGTGGCGAATTCTTTTTCCGAATACCAAAGCTTTCACCTTCTTTTCTCCAGCCATAATTCCTCTCATCATATTGATTATATCTTTATATCCCACCTGCTCTTAGACCTGGCTTTCTTGACTGAAATTGATTCCGTTATATTCTTGGAAGGCCCTGAGTTTGTCCTCTTTTAGCTCAGATTAGATAAGACTTAGAAAAGCTTTTGGAAATTAAATGACAATATCTTCAGTAATTTGGTGTTCTGATAGTATAGGAAGCACTGAAAAGTTCCTGAGGGTACAATCCTCTGATACTGCTAGTGTTCAAATGCAATGGCAGTCTGTTTATCTCACGTGCCTCAAGATTGAAGAGGATACAAATGAAAGAGGTCAAAAATAGAGATGAGCGAGCACACTCGTCCGAGCTTGATGCGCATTCGAGTATTAGGCTACTCGAGATGCTGAGTACTCGAGTCGAGCACCATGCGGTACTCCAGTCAATTTCATTTCCCCTCCCTGCATGCTTAGCGCTATTGTTTAGCCACTAAACATGCAGGGAAGGCATTACCACTTCCTGTTAAGACCTGCCAGCCCTGTGCACACCTACAGCAGAGAGTGGCTGGCGGGATCAGGTTACCGGCGAGTACTTAAACTGGGGCCGCCCGCGGCTCCCCTCAGATGCATGCTGGCAGAAGTTAGGGAAAGAGCTGCTGCTGAGATAGGGAAAGTGTTAGAGTAGAAAGGGATCCTGTCTTCAAGAACCCAACAGTCCTTCTTAGGGCTACTCACATTGTGTGCATTACTTTTTTGGCTGGCTGGGAGCAGTAGTGCACCAATTTTTTTTTCAAGCATCTAGGCCTGTGCAGAGCATTTCACATCTACCATTCTCTGTGTGCAGTGAATTAGCCATAGTTTTCATCGCTAAACAGTTGGTTACTTGTTGGCTGGGCCAGTGCAGAGCATCTCATATCTGCCATTCGCTGTGTGTGGTGAACTAGCCTAAATTCTCCACGCTAAACAGTGGGTTAATTTTTCCTGGGGCTCTGCAGAGAATCTCACATCCGCCAATCGCTGTGTGTGGTGAACTAGCATAAATTCTTCACGCTAAACAGTCCATTAATTTTTCCTGGGGCCCTGCAGAGTATCTCACATCCACCAATCGCTGTGTGTGGTGAACTAGCCTGAATTCTCCACGCTAAAGAGTCAGTTACTTTTTCCTTGGACACTGCAGAGTATCTCACATCCGCCAATTACTTTGTGTAGTGTACTAGCCTAAATTCTCCATGGTAAGAAGTCCGTTAATTTTTCCTTGAGCACTGCAAAGTATCTCACATCCGCCAATCGCTGTGGGTGGTGAACTAGCCTAAATTCTCCACGCTAAACAGTCCGTTAATTTTTCCTGGGGCACTGCAGAATATCTCACATCCGCCAATCGCTGTGTGTGGTGAACTAGCCTAAATTCTCCATGCTAAACAGTCCATTAATTTTTCCTGCCCCTGTGCACAGCATCTCACATCTATCAGTGCAAGACATAGGTATCAGTGCAAGACAGCGGTTTAATATTTTCTGTCACAGCATAGAGCCTCTGGTATCTACAAGTCTCTGTGTGTGGTGAATTAGCCCCAGTTCTCAGCGCTATACAGTGGGTTAATTTATTTGGGCCCTGCTCTATCCTTTATCTGACATGATGAAGAGTAGGGGCAAGGGTCGAGGACGTGGACGTGGACACGGACGCGGGCATCCAAGTGAGGGTGTGGGCAGAGGCCGAGGTCCTGGACGGAATGAATCAGAGCTGCTGAATGATTAGGACAGCGCTGCGTCTCTCCACTTCCCAGCTTCATATCACAATTTGCAGGTCCACGTGGTAGACCTTTATTACAAGTACAGCGGTGCGAGCAGGTCCAGCAATGTATCGAACCCCCAGTCTTCCACGCAGTCCCCTACTACCGGTCTAGGGACTGCACCTCCGAATCCTCTGGCTGCTCCTCCTTCTTCCTAGCCTGATCACTCCAGGAAGATGACAGATTCTGAGCAGGCAGACTCCCAGGAACTGTTCTCGGGTCCCTGCCCTGAGTGGAAAAAAATGCTTCCTCGCCCACCTAAAGGGGTTGTCGTGACCGATGCCCAACATTTGGAAATTTTCCTGAGTCCGGGTGATGAGGCTGGGGACTTCCGGCAACTGTCTCAAGAGCTTTTTGTGAATGAGGATGGTGAGGTCGCTGTAATGGCAGGAAGTCCGAGGGAGGAGAGCACAGAGGATTCGTAAGAAGAGCTGCTGGATAATGAGGTGACTAACCCCACCTGGCTTGCTAAGCCTACTAAAGACAGGGCTACAGAGGGGGAGGCAAGTGCAGCAGCAGGACAGGTTGGAAGAGGCAGTGGGGTGGCTAGGGGGAGAGGCAGGGCCAGAGAAGCCTCCGTGCAGAGGACTAGGTGTTCAAAGGTGTGGATGTTTTTTAGTGAGAGCGAGGATGACTGATGAATAGTGGTGTGCAACCTGTGCTGCACCAAGATCAGCCGGGGAGCCACTACTACCAGCCTCACCACCACCAGCATGCGCAGGCATATGATGACCAAGCACCCCACAAGGTGAGATGAAGGCCATTCACAGCCTCCGGGGCACACCACTGCCTCTTTTTCTGTGCCACAACCTGGCACACAGATCCAATCCCCCTCCCAGGATGCAGGCATGAGCGCCTCCCAGCCTGCACCCACACCCTCACCTCCACGGTCCTCCACTGCCTCCAGCAATGTCTCCCAGCGCAGCATTTGGCTGTCGCTAACACAAGCGTTGGAGTGAAAGCGGAAATACGCCGCCACCCACCCGCATGCACAATCTTTAAATGTGCACATTGCCAAATTACTCAGCTTGGAGATGCTGCCATACAGGCTAGTTGAAACGGAGGCTTTCAAAAGCATGATGGCGGTGGTCCCTCGGTACTCGTCCCCAGTTGCCACTATTTTTCCTGGTGCACCATCCCCGCCCTACACCAGCACGTCTCCCGCAACATAAACTGTGCCCTCACCAATGCGGTTACTGGGAAGATCCACTTAACGACAGACACGTGGACAAGTGCTGGTGGGCAGGGACACTACATCTCCCTAACAGCACATTGTGTGAACTTGGTGGAGGCTGGGACCGAGTCAGAGCCTGGGACCACTCACGTACTACCCACACCGAGGATAGCGGGTCCAACCTCGGTTATGGTTTCTGCGTCGTATTATGCCACCTCCTCCAAAACCCCCCTCCTCCTCCTCTGCCACCTCTACCTCTCAATTAAGAAGTGTGAGCACGTCACCAGCAGTCGGTAGCAAGCGGCACGGCAGCACAGCGGTGGAGAAGCGTCAGCAAGCCGTGCTGAAACTAATCAGCTAAGGTGACAAGAGGCACACTGCCCCACAGCTATTAGAGGGTTTGACCGAGCAGACCGACCTCTGGCTTTCGCCACTGAGCCTCCAATCGGGCATGGTCGTGTGTGACAATGGCCGAAACCTGGTGGCGGCTCTGCAGCTTGGCAGCCTCACACATGTGTCATGCCTGGTGGTTCAGCAGTTTCTGAAAAACTACCCCTACTTGTCTGACCTGCTCGGCAAGGTGCGCTACATGTGTGCATATTTCCGCAAGTCCATAATGGATGCTGCCACCCTTAGGACACTGCAACATCGGTTCCAGCTGCCAGAGCACCGACTGCTGTGCGATCTGCCCACACGCTGGAATTCTACCCTGCACATGTTGGCCAGGCTTTACGAGCAGCGCAGAGCAATTTCAGAATACCAGCTGCAACATTGCTTGAAAAAGTCGTTCCTTTGTCGCAAGGAAACGCGTTGCATAGTTTGTTTTATTCCTCATTAAAGGATTTTGGTATTACCTTTACCACATTTCGTGTTGGAATGGTTCCGTGGAGCGCCTAGTCCACTTTTTTTGTTTTTGGATGAGTTGCAACATGGCCAACATGAGGGCATGAATGGCAGACATCTGTCAGGTCCTCGGAAACTTTGAGGAGTCTACACAAATGGTGAGAGGTGATGCGGCCCTTATTAGCATTACCATCCCGCTGCTTTGCCTTCTGAGAAGTTCGCTGCTAAGCATAAAGGCCAACACTTTGTGGTTAGAACAGGAGATGGGGGATGACAGTATGTCGCTTGATAGCCAGACCACCCTCACGTCTGTATCTCACTGAGTTTTGGAGGAAGAGGAGGGGGAACAGACTGCTGGGCACACTGCAGAGGTTACCCATGCTGCTTGCCTCTCATCTGTTCAGCGTGTATGGGCTAAAGAGGAGGAGGATGATCATGAAAGTCATCCTCCTAGTGAGGACAGCGATGTGTTGTGTACTGGGACTTTGGCACACATGGCTGACTTCATGTTAGCATGCCTTTCCCATGACCCTCGCGTTACTCGCATTCTGGCCAGCACGGATTACTGGGTGTACACGCTTCTCGACCTACGGAATAAGGAGAACCTTTCCACTCTCATTCCTGAAGAGGAAAGGGGTATGAAAGTGATGCAATACCACAGGGCCCTGGTGGAAAAACTGATGCTAAAGTTCCTATCTGACAGCGTTAGTGGTAGAAGATGTAGTTCAGGGGGCCAACTACCAGGGGAGGCACAGAGATCAGGCAGCATGTCCAGTGCAGACAGGGGAATACTCTCCAAGGCCTTTGCCAGTTTTATGGCTCCCCAGACAGACTGTGTCACCACTCCCAGTCAAGGCTAAGTTAGAGGGTGCACTGTAAAAAGATGGTGAGGGAGTACATAGCTGATCGTACCACCGTCCTCCGTGATCCCTCTGCTCCATACAACTATTGGGTGTCAAAGCTGGATACGTGGCACGAATCTGCGCTGTACGCCCTGGAGGTGCTGGCCTGCCCTGCCGCTAGTGTCTTATCACAGAGGGTGTTTAGTGCTGCTGGGGGGATCATCATGGATAAGCGTACCTGCCTGTCAACTGACAGCGCCGACATACTTACACTCATTAAGATGAACAAATGCTGGATTTCTCCAGATTTCTCTTCTCCAACAGTGGAAAGCAGCGGATCCTAAAGATTCTTTTAGCTGCAACAAGAGAAATATGCATCCTCTCTCTAACCCCAAAAAAGGGAAGAAGAAGCTTGGTCTAAACCTCTCGGATCTTACTCCTCCTCCTCCTCCTCCTCTTAAAACAGCATGTCATCACGCTCAACTGCCAATTTTTCTGCACGCCAAAAGGCTTTGTTAAAACCAATTTTTTCTGAGGGCTGCCTCCAGGCTTTGTTGCAAATTAAGCAACAACTAGCTCTATCTTTAAGAAATATTTATGGGTTTCACCTGCCCTCGGGGTAAACCAATTTTTCAGGGGTATACTTGTACTCTTGGTACACCAATTTTTCAGGCATTCACCTATACTCTTGGCAAACTAATTTTTCCGGGCTTCGCCTATACTCTTGGTAAACAAATTTCTTCAGGTGTTCACCTATACTCTTGCTACAGAAATGTTTCAGGGGTACGCCTATACTATTGCTACAGAAATGTTTCAAGGGTCCGCCTATACTCTTGCTACAGAAAAGTTTCAGGGGTTCGCCTATACTCTTGCTACAGAAATATTTCAGGGGTTTGCCTATACTCTTGCTACAGAAATGTTTGAGCGGTCCGCCTATACTCTTGCTACAGAAAGGTTTAAGGGGTCCGCCTATACTCTTGCTACAGAAATGTTTCAGGGGTCCGCCTATACTCTTGCTACGGAAATGTTTGAAGGGTCCGCCTATACTATTGCTTCAGAAAGGTTTAAGGGGTCCCCCTATACACTTGCTTTGGAAATGTTTGAGGGGTTTGCCTATACTCTTGCTACAGAAATGTTTCAGGGGTCCGCCTGTACTCTTGCTACAGAAATGTTTCAGGGGTTCGCCTATACTCTTGCTACAGAAATATTTCAGGGGTCTGCCCATACTCTTGCTACAGAAATGTTTGAGGGGTCCGCCTATACTATTGCTACAGAAATGTTTGAGGAGTTTGCCTATACTCTTGCTACAGAAATGTTTCAGGGGTCCGCCTATACTCTTGCTACGGAAATGTTTGAAGGGTCCACCTATACTATTGCTACAGAAAGGTTTAAGGGGTCCGCTTGTACATTTGCTTCAGAAATGTTTGAGGGGTTTGCCTATACTCTTGCTATAGAAATGTTTCAGGGGTTCGCCTATATTCTTGCTCCAGAAATGTTTAAGGGGTCCACCTGCTGCTTTATAGCCTGAGAAAGAAGCTTGCTCATATCTCTTTATAAAAGGGCCAAAAAAATCAGGCACTGCCTTAGTAAACTGCCGTGCTCTGCCAGGCCAGGGAATTCCTAGAAGAATAGGGAAAATTAGGTTGCTGCTACAATGGGTGACTTAGAAGTGGGGAAATATCCAGAACTAGAGGTTACACCTCGTAGTTTTAGAGGTCCTTTGCTAATTTTGTATGAGCCCCTATGACAAGCTTTTGCAATTGATTGACACAGGGAGCCTCATTTCTATCCCAGGCTTTTATGGCCCAAATCTGTGTCATCCCAAAACCATGGAAGGATCCCCTGGTTTGCAGTAATTATAGACTCATATCCTAGATCAATATTGTTTTAAATTTATGCCAAAGTGGCCAATAAAATGAAACAGTTTATTCTTACTCTTATATGCTATGGGTCTTGTCCTGGATACTGAGGACAGGGATAATACAATAAAAAAAATATCTTTTATTTTCTATGCTAGAGTGGGTTGTGATTTTCTGCACCAGATCTGATGCATGTGGGGTTTGGTCCCATCCTGGTGTTATGCGTACTGGCATTATATTCAGCTATTGTGACTTCAGTTAGGGTCAGCAGGTCCCTATTCACTCCATTTCCGGTAAAGAATGGGGATCACCAGGGTTGCCCTCTTTCACCCCTTCCCTACATTTCGATAATGGAATGCCTGGCCAGAGTGATAAGGGCCAATTCATCTATTACAGGGCTGTAGGCTCTAAGATTGCCATATATTCAGAAGACCTCTATATATTGTTCAATCTTGAGGTTAAATTTTGAAAGATTTCCAGATCTTAGATGATCTGAGTAACTTCAGAGTCAACCTGCACAAATCAGAGGTATTGAATGTCTCTCTTTTTAAGCCTTCTCTTTTAATTTAAGTCAGGAATATGTAAAGCACTTGGGAATAAGTATTCCCTCAAACTCAGATGGTTTTTACAAGTTGAGGTTTGTTTCTCATTTAGAGGAATCAAGACGAATCTAGTTTTGTGGCCGTCCTTGTCTCTCTTTTAGTTTGAGATTGTCACAATAATAAGGTTTTTGAGTCCAACAGTCACCAACTTTGAAACACCGCACCCATTGGCAGACTGCAGAGTCAACTTATTTCCAGATTCCTGAATCCTGCTCTCATGCAAGATGCAGCCCAAACCACACCCTGCAGAGCCTGGCACGCCCCAACACACTTCGCTGCCATCACAGACCGTTTCTGACAGGTAGGTCAGCCACCTCGGTTTCTACCAGCCAACACACAATTAACAAACTTTTTGATTACTTAAAGCGTTCTAGGACAACTAAATAAAGTTTAAACCTTAATTCTAGAAAAGTTGAGTGCTTAGAAAAGTATATACAAAAAGAGATATTTACAGAAGTGTGAAGAGCAACTTTCATACTGTTTTCATACACAAAACAGTATGAAAATAAAAAGAGAGAAAATAATAGAAAACATAAGTCTGTGAAGCTGTTTCAAATAGTCCTGGGGCAAGGAACAAGCAGAAAGGTGAACAGCCCTGTGTTTAGATGCAACTTCTGGATCTGACAGTGGGAGGAAGATTCTCCTTTTGTTTTAAAGTCCCTCTGGGTCCCACCTCCACCATCCTCCTTATAACATCGCTAAAGGCAGGCTGAGTAGATGCGTTGATCTTCCAGATGGAAACTCAATTTAACATTTCAGCCATATTTCCCTAAAAGGCCCTTCAATAGGGAAGCTATGGCTGCATGTTTCAGATCATGAATTTACCTACAAGTGAATACTAAATATGATATACAACAGATGATTAGCTTTACGGGTATGCAATCATGTGGGTCGCACAGTGACGGGAGTGAATGCACTGTGTCCATGGTAAACTCACAGTTTTAAAAATATAATTGCTGTTGAGCTGGAACCTTCTAATGCACCATAATCCCCATTATTAGTCTTTGCTTTGTCCCATCTCAGTGGTGGAAAATCGCAGTCAGCAGGTATTTGCATATTGGAGGGACAGGGAGGCAATGGGATCTACTGCAAATGGCTAATTTTATTATCACTACAAGAAAGGGCTTCTTTGCTGGTCCCAAAAGGAGCAAATGGGATCAAAGGTCTCTCTGTCACAGATGTGATAGGCAGTTGATGGAATACTGATGAATTCTGTTTGGTAGGAAATACTCTTAAAGGGGTTGTCCCGCGGCAGCAAGTGGGTCTATACACTTCTGTATGGCCATATTAATGCACTTTGTAATGTACATTGTACATTAATTATGAGCCATACAGAAGTTATAAGAAGTTTTTCACTTACCTGCTCCGTTGCTAGCGTCCTCGTTCCCATGGAGCCGACTAATTTTCGCCGTCTAATGGCCAAATTAGCCGCGCTTGCGCAGTCCGGGTCTTCTTCTGTTCTCAATGGGGCTCCGTGTAGCTCCGTGTAGCTCCGCCCCGTCACGTGCCGATTCCAGCCAATCAGGAGGCTGGAATCGGCAATGGACCACACAGAAGCCCTGCGGTCCACGGAGGGAGAAGATGCCGGCGGCCATCTTCAGCCGGTAAGTAAGAAGTCACCGGAGCGCGGGGATTCAGGTAAGCGCTGTGCGGATTTTTCTTTAGGTCCCTGCATCGGGGTTGTCTCGCGCCGAACGGGGGGGGGGGGTTGAAAAAAAAAAAACCCGTTTCGGCGCGGGACAACCCCTTTAAACATCTTTCTAGATCCACTCAACTTTTCCTAGACCAATAAGGTGGCAGATTGACATGCAAAAATGGATGACGATCTACCAGAATCATTTCATCACAGGGAAGATACGCTCATTGAAGATGAATGTGCTCCCTTGTATTTTGTATCTCTTTCAGATGATCCCTATTTCCTTACAAGACAAATATTTCAAGTCCTCTAGGTCTCTCTTCATAGATTTTATTTGGATGGTTCCACTCCTAGATCAGGCTATAAATATATTTATATATCTTAAATGCTCTAGGTCTCAAGGAGAAATTGGTTTACCAGACTTACTTTCAAATCATAAGGCAGCTACCCTACATATACTAAATTGGAACATGGAGACTCGAAATAGTAGGTACAGCTGGAGCTGGCTATGGTGGAGGCAACCTTAACTGATTTGCTATGGTTGAATAAAGGTGATAGGCCCAGTGGATTGGCTCCTTTCAATTTGATGTTTAATTACCCCAGTTTCCCTATGGGAATACAAAGATCAAATATTTAGGCCTCTCTAGCATAGATGCTCCTCAAATAACTATCCACTTCTCTTCTAGGCAGCAGATTGAGAGTTCCATAGGTTTATCTCTCCTACAGCTTCCCTTTCACAGATTGTTCAAGATCTTACTCATTACTAGAGATGAGCGAGCACCAAAATGCTCGGGTGCTCGTTGCTCGAGTCCAACTTTCCGCGATGCTCGAGGGTTCGTTTCGAGTAACGAACCCCATTGAAGTCAATGGGCGACTCGAGCATTTTTGTATATGGCCGATGCTCTCTAAGGTTTTCATTGGTGAAAATCTGCAAAACCCAAGAAAGTGATGGAAACGACACAGAAACGGATAGGGCAGGCGAGGGGCAACATGCTGGGCCGCATTTCAGGTTCCCAGGTCCCACTATTAAGCCACAATAGTGGCAAGAGTGCCCCCCCCCCCTAACAATTTTTACTTCGGACAAACCCTCATTAGTAAGCCACACCTTAGCTAAGCACCATACTACCTCCAACTAAGCACAAGCACTGCCTGCGGGACACACCCCTGCCTCTTCTCCTGGGTTACATGCTGCCCAACCACCCCGCACGACCCAGTGTCCACAGCGCACACCAAAGTGTCCCTGCGCAGCCTTCAGCTGCCCTCATGCCACACGCTGGCCCCATAGCCACACCACCCTCATGTCTATTTATAAGTGCGTCTGCCATGAGGAGGAACCAGAGGCACACACTGCAGAGGCCAGGCAGGGCCAGGCAGCGACCCTCTTTAAAAGGGGCGGGGCGATAGCCCACAATGCTGTACAGAAGCAATGAGAAATCCAATCCTGTGCCACCTCCGTCAGGAGCTGCAAACGTGGGCATAGCAATGGGGAATCCATGTGCCACACAGTATTCATTCTGTCAAGGTGTCGCATAGCTCAATTGACACTGCAAGAGGAAAGCCGTCTGCGTTCTGCCCCCTACCCAAGTCAGTCAGTGTCTTTGTGCCAGACAGGTCAAACACCGCGATGGGAACTAAGTTTGCACCAACAGCATAGGTGGGTCCTAGGAAACCCAAGACATGAACAAAAAATTGATCTGAGCGGCCAAACATGGCAGACTTGCACCGCGCCCATGGCATAGGCCTCGGCCCACAGCTTCAGCAATCCTATTCAGGAAGCGGACTTTCACTGCACCCAGGACATAGGCCTCTGCATAAACCCTCAGCAATCAGCGGCCTACAGCGGACTACAATGCTAGCGTAGCTGTGCACATCTCATTAGCGCTGTATTGCTCCTGTAGTTTGTTCCAATGCAGTGCCCCGGATAGTAGAGCTAATGTCAGATTAAATACAGGTGGGCTTCGGCCCACACTGCATGCCCCAGTCAGACTGTTTTTTTTTTATAAGTATACACAGGCAGGTACAACTCCCTAATGTGAAGTCCGTGTGGTCCCACAGCATGGGTGCGTCCCAGGAAGCCGCCGGCGGTACATAAATAAATCCCATTGCATTGCCCAGCACAGCTGAGGTACCGTCAGATTAAATACAGGTGGGCTTTGGCCCACACTGTATGCCCCAGTCAGACTGGGGTTCTTTATAAGTAGACACATGCAGTTACAACTCCGTGTGGGCCGACAGCATGGGTGGGTCCAAGGAAGCCACCGGCGGTACATAAATAAATCCCATTGCATTGCCCAGCACAGCTGAGGTAACGTCAGATTAAATACAGGTGGGCTTCGGCCCACACTGCATGCCCCAGCCTGACCGGGGTTTTTAATACATAGACACAGGCAGGTACAAATCCCCTATGTGAAGTCCCTGTGGACTGACAGCATGGGTGGCTCCCTGGAACCCACCGGCGGTACATAAATAAATCCCATTGCATTGCCCAGCACAGCTGAGATAACGTCAGATTAAATACAGGTGGGCTTTGGCCCACACTGCATGTCCCAGTCAGACTGGGGTTCTGTATAAGTAGACACATGCAGTTACAAGTCCGTGTGGACCGACAGCATGGGTGGGTCCCAGGACGCCACCGGCGGTACATAAATGAATCCCATTGCATTGCCCAGCACAGCTGAGGTAACGTCACATTAAATGCAGGTGGGCTTCGGCCCACACTGCATGCCCCAGTCTGACCGGGGTTTTTAATACATAGACACAGGCAGGTACAACTCAATAATGTGAAGTCCGTGTGGACCAACAGCATGGGTGGCTCCCTGGAACCCACCGGCGGTACATAAATATATCCCATTGCAGTGCCCTGGACAGCAGAGCTAACGTCAGATTAAATACAGGTGGGCTTCGGCCAAGAATGTTTTCATTGTTGGAGGAAGAGGACGGGGATGTTTTTGAGGCAGTACGTGTCCTGTCCCCGTGTCCGTGGTTATATGCACCTTACCAGTAACCGCGTTGGTGGGATAGTGGTCGCGACTGTGGACCTATTAGCGCGGTTTTATTCCGTTGGTTTTCGGAATGTGGCCAGGATTAAGTGGGCCATGGTGGGGGGCTTTCTTATTGTGTTGTTTAAGGTGAAATTCTTGGACTGCCGCCAGACGGACCACTGCGAAAGCATTTGCCAAGAATGTTTTCATTGTTGGAGGAGGAGGACGAGAATGTTTTTGAGGCAGTACGTGTCCTATCCCCGTGTCCGTGGTTATATGCACCTTACCAGTAACCGCGTTGGTGGGATAGTGGTCGCAACTGTGGACCTATTAGCGCGGTTTTATTCCGTTGGTTTTCGGAATGTGGCCAGGATTAAGTGGGCCATGGTGGGGGGCTTTCTTATTGTGTCATTTAAGGTGAAATTCTTGGACTGCCGCCAGATGGACCACTGCGAAAGCATTTGCCAAGAACGTTTTCATTGTTGGAGGAGGAGGACAGGGAAGTTTTTGAGGCAGTACGTGTCCTGTCCCCGTGTCCTTGGTTATATGCACCTTCCCAGTGACCGCGTCGCTGAAAAGTTGTCGCACCTGGGGAACCTAGTAGCGCGGCCTCGCCACCATCATGTCTTTGGGAAGCCTCCATTTCCTCTACCCTGTAACATTGCAGTAGCAGCAGTATAGGCAGAGCCGAGAATTAGTAACATTTCAGCGGTAAGAGTATGCACAAACCCCTGTAACATTTCATTGGCAGCTGTGACAACAGACCCCACTAACATTTCATTTGCAGCAGTATACACAGACCCCAGTAACATTTCAGTAATATCTGTATAGACAGACCCCAGTAACAGTTCAGTAGTATAAGTCTAGACAGACCCCAGTAATATTTCAGTTCCAGCAGTATTGACAGACCCCAGTAACATTTCAGTATGATCAGTTGCGACATGCCCCAGTCACATTTCAGTTCCAGTATTGCAGACAGACCCCAGTAACAGTAACGTAGAAGCAGTATGGGCAAAGCAGCAGATAAACATTTCCCTGGCAGCAGTGTAGGGAGAGCAAAGTATTTGTAACATTTCAGTAGTAGCAGTATAGTCAGACCCCAGTAACATTAACGTAGAAGCAGTATGGGCAGAGCCCACTATTAGTTACATTTCTGTTATAGCAGTATAGACCTGCCCCAGTAACATTTCCGTTAAAGCATTATGGGCAGAGCCCAGTATTAGTAAAATTACAGTAGTAACAGTATACACCAACCAAGGTAACATTTCAGGAGCAGAAGTATCGACAGACCGAAGTAACATTTCTGTTGCTGAAGTATAGTCAGACCCCTGTAGCATTACTGTGGCAGAAGTATAGGTAGGCAGAACAGAGTTACATTTCTGTAGCAAAAGTGTAGGCCAACCCCAGACACAGTGGTGTACCAAGAGTGCAGGCGAAGCCCATAAAACTTACTTGGATTACATTTTAGGCGAGGGCCCGAAAAATTGGTGTACCGACAGTACAAATGTACCCCAGAAAAATTGCCCATGCCAAACCCAGAGGGCAGGTGAAACCCATTAATCGCTTAGTGTACTGTGGCTTAATTTTTAACTAGGCCTGGAGGCAGCCCAGTCTAAAAAACAATTGGTTCAGGTGGAAGTTTCAATGCTTTAATGAGAATTGAAGAAGATAAATATTATTTAGAAAAGTTATATGAGCCTTTTGGCCCACAGAAAAATTGCCCATTCGCGGTGATTACGAGAGGTTTCAGGAGGAGGAGCCGGAGGAGGAGGACGAATATCATACACAGATTGACAAAGGTCTTTAGGTAGCGCTGCTGTCCGCTGGTGGAGAACAGAAGTCTGGGGAAATCAAGGCTTTGTTCATCTTTATGAGTGTAAGCCTGTCGGCGCTGTCAGTTGACAGGCGGGTACGCTTGTCCGTGATGATTCCCCCAACTGCATTAAACACCCTCTCTGACAAGATGCTAGCCGCAGGGCAAGCAAACACCTCCAGGGCATACAGCGCGAGTTCGGGCCACGTGTCCAGCTTTGTCACCCAGTAGTTGTACGGAGCAGAGGCGTCACGGAGGACGGTGGTACGATCGGCTGCGTACTCCCTCACCATCTTCTTACAGTGCTCCCTCCGACTCAGCCTGGACTGGGGAGGTGTGAGACAGTCTTGCTGGGATGCCATAAAGCTGGCAAAGGCCTTGGAGCGTGTTCCCCTGCCTGCGCTGAACATGCTGTCTGATATCCGCGCCTCCCCTTCTTCTTGGCCCTCGGAACTGCGCCTTCTGCCACTAGCGCTGTCAGATGGCAAGTTTACCATCAGTTTGTCCACCAGGGCCCTGTGGTATTGCATCACTGTCAAACCCCTTTCCTCTTCGGGAATGAGAGTGGAAAGGTTCTCCTTATACCATGGGTCAAGCAGTGTGTACACCCAGTAATCTGTAGTGGCCAGAATGCGTCTAACGCGAGGGTCACGAGAAAGGCATGCTAACATAAAGTCAGCCATGTGTGCCAGGGTACCTCGACGCAACATATGGCTGTCCTCACTGGGAAGATGACTTTGAGTATCCTCCTCCTCCTCAGGCCATACACGCTGAATGGATGAGAGGCAAGCAGCACGGGTACCCTCTGCAGTCGGCCCAGCTGTTTCGTCCTCCTCAGGCCCCTCCCCCCCTCCTCCTCCTCCTCCTCCACGCACTGAGATATAGACATGAGGGTGCTCTGACTATCCAGCGATATACTGTCTTCCCCCGCCTTCCTTTTCCGCCCGCAAAGCATCAGCCTTTATGCTTTGCAGGGAACTTCTCAACAGGCATAGCAGGGGAATGGTGACGCTAATGATTGCAGCATCGCCGCTCACCATCAGGGTGATAATTTCCAAGGACCTGGCAGATATCTGCCATCCAGGCCCACTCCTCTGTAAAGAATTGAGGAGGCTGACTCCCACTTCGCCGCCCATGATGGAGTTGGTATTCCACTATAGCTCTACGCTGCTCATATAGCCGGGACAACATGTGAAGCGTAGAGTTCCACCGTGTGGGCACGTCGCAAAGCAGTCGGTGCACTGGCAGATTAAACTGATGTTGCAGGGTGCGCAGGGTGGCAGCATCCGTGTTGGACTTGTGGAAATGTGCGCTGACCCGGCGCACCTTGCCGAGGAGGTCTGACAAGTATGGGTAGCCTTTCAGAAACCGTTGAACCACCAAATTAAAGACGTGGGCCAGGCATGGCACGTGCGTGAGGATGCCGAGCTGCAGAGCCGCCACCAGGTTACGGCCGTTGTCACACACGACCATGCCCGATTGGAGGCTCAGTGGCGAAAGCCAGCGGTCGGTTTGCTCTGTCAGACCGTGCAACAGTTCGTGGGCCGTGTGCCTCTTCTCTCCTAAGCTGAGTAGTTTCCGCACGGCTTGCTGACGCTTGCCCACCGCTGTGCTGCCGACACCGACTGCTCGCAACGTGCTGCTGGTGACAAGTCTTGATTGCGAGGTAGAGGTTGCGTTGGAGGAGAAAGGTTTAGTGGAGGTGGCATACACCGCCGCAGATACCAGCACCGATCTGGGGTCCGCAATTCTGGGGGTGGGTAGTACATGAGCGGTCCCAGGCTCTGACTTGGTCCCAGCCTCCACTAAATTCACCCAATGTGCCGTCAGGGAGATATAGTGGCCCTGCCCGCCTGTACTTGTCCACGTGTCCATTGTTAAGTGGACCTTGGCAGTAACCGAGTTGGTGAGGGCGCGTACGATGTTGCGTGAGACGTGGTCGTGCAGGGCTGGGACGACACACTGTGAAAAATAGTGGCGACTGGGGACAGAGTAGTGCGGGGCTGCCGCCACCATCATGTTTTTGAACGCCTCAGTTTCCACCAGCCTGTAGGGGAGCATCTCCAGGCTGATCAATTTGGCTATGTGGACATTTAAAGCTTGAGCGTGCGGGTGCGTGGCGGCGTATTTGCGCTTTCGCTCCAACGATTCTCTTAGCGACAGCTGGACGCTGCGTTGAGAGACATTGCTGGATGGGGCCGAGGACAGCGGAGGTGAGGGTGTGGGTCCAGGCCAGGAGACGGTCGTGCCTGTGTCCTGAGAGGGGGGTTGGATCTCAGTGGCAGGTTAGGGCCCAGGGGGAGAGGCAGTGGCGCAAGCTGGAGGCGGTGAACGGCCTTCGTCCCACCTTGTGGGGTGCTTGGCCATCATATGCCTGCGCATGCTGGTGGTGGTGAGGCTGGTGGTGGTGGTGGCTCCCCGGCTGATCTTGGCGCGACAAAGGTTGCACACCACTGTTCGTCGGTCGTCCGCCGTCTCAGTGAAAAACTGCCACACCTTAGAGCACCTTGGCCTCTGCACGGTGGCTTGGCGCGGGGTAGTGCTTTGGGAAACAGCTGGTGGATTATTCGCTCTTGCCCTGCCTCTACCCCTGGCCACCCCACTGCCTCTTCCAACCTGTCCAGCGGCTGCAATTGCCTCCCCCTCTGAAGACCTGTCCTCAGTTGGCTTATCACACCAGGTGGGGTCAGTCACCTCATCGTCCAGCGGCCCTTCCTCCAAATCCTCTGTGCACTCCTCCCTCGGACTTACTGCCCTCACTACTACCTCACTGATAGACAACTGTGTCTCATCGTCATCGTCCTCCTCACCCACTGAAAGCTCTTGAGACAGTTGCCGGAAGTCCCCAGCTTCATCCCCCGGATCCAGGGAACTTTCCAAAGGTTGGGCATCGGTCACGATAAAGCAATGGGAGAGGAACCATTGCTGCCCATTCTGGGCAGGGGCCCGAGAACAGTTCCTGGGAGTCTGCCCGCTCCTCAGAATGTGTCATTTTCATGGAGTGAGGAAGCTGGGAGGAAGGAGGAGCAGCAGCCAGAGGATTCAGAGTTGCAGCAGTGAACGCCGTAGAAGACTGGGTGGTCAATTGATTGCTGGATGCACTTTCTGCCATCCACGACAGGACCTGCTCACACTGCTCATTTTTTAATAAAGGTCTACGATGTTGACTCAAAAATTCTGATATGAAGCTGGGGACCCCAGAAACTGTCCTCTCTCCTACTCCCGCAGCAGCTGGCTGAGATTCACCTGGACCAGGAACTCGTCCTATGCCCACACCCTCACTTGGGACTCCGCGTCCTCGACCGTGACCGCGTCCACGTCCCCTGCCCCTACCCCTACCCCTCAGTATGCTGGATTAAGAATCGAGCAGAGACAGAGCGGTGTAAAAATGTTTGTGAATTATTGCCGCGCAGTCGGTGGCTGCCAGCGGTAATATAACGCTAAACGAAGCCAGAGATAAATTATAAGAAAGGCTGCACGCAGGCTAGGCTGTGAACTATGCAGTTTGGATGGGCGTGAAGTCCCACAGGCCACGTAGGCAAATGCACTGGGTAAGCGTTAGCCGTAAAAAGGAATTTTTAAAAAAATCTCCTTATTTTACTCTGCAATGCAGGCTGAGGCTAGGCAGTGTGTATTGCACTTTCAATCTATGGGCATCGGGCAGACTGTGAACTTCTGAGACAGCACACGTATAACAGAGCGTTGTAGAAAATGTGTGGTTTCTTGGCGTACACTTAGAGGCAGACTGCAGTGAGGCTACGCGAAGTGCAGACAGAAATATGTTTAAATGAAGGCTGCACGCAGGCTAGGCTGTGAACTATGCAGTTTGGATGGACGTGAAGTCCCACAGGCCACTCAGGCAAATGCACTGGGTAAGCTTTAGCTGTAAAAAGGAATTTTTTTTAAAATCTCCTTATTGTACTCTGCAATGCAGGCTGAGGCTAGGCAGTGTGTATTGCACTTTCAATCTATGGGCATCGGGCAGACCGTGAACTTCTGAGACAGCACACGTATAACAGAGCGTTGTAGAAAATGTGTGGTTTCTTGGCGTACACTTAGAGGCAGACTGCAGTGAGGCTACGCGAAGTACGGATAGAAATATGTTTAAATGAAGGCTGCACGCAGGCTAGGCTGTGAACTATGCAGTTTGGATGGGCGTGAAGTCCCACAGGCCACGCAGGCAAATGCACTGGGTAAGCGTTAGCCGTAAAAAGGAATTTTTTTTTAAATCTCCTTATTTTACTCTGCAATGCAGGCTGAGGCTAGGCAGTGTGTATTGCACTTTCAATCTATGGGCGTCGGGCAGACCGTGAACTTCTGAGACAGCACACGTATAAGGCCTTAGTCAGACGGGCGTTTTTTTCGCGCGATTTGCGCATGCGCATGCGTCCGGCGATTTTTTAAAACCATTGCTTTGCAATGGTATCGGACACATGAGCGCTTTTTATGCGCTCGTCCGATAAATTATAGGACAGAAATCGCAGATCGCACCTATCTGCGATCTGCGATTCCTGTTCTCTTCTCTATATGCGCTCAATGGGGCCGGCGGCAGCAGCGCCGACCCCATTGAGAACATATAGAAGACAAATCATTCTTCCCTGCCACAGCTGTAACAGCTGTGGCAGAGAAGAACGATGTTTGCCCATTGAATTCAATGGAGCCGGCAATACAGCCACTCCATTGAAAGCAATGGGCTGCCGGCGTGCGCGGGGTGACTTGTCGGGAAGGGCTTAAATATATAAGCCCTTCCCTGCAATTCATCCTAAAATGTGTTAAAATAAAAAAACATTGTATACTCACCTTTCCGCTGCAGCCGGAGTCCAGCCGCGGCCGCTGTCAGTTCTCCTGAACTGCTTCTCGGCACTATTCAGCCAGCAGGGCTTTAAAATCCCCTCCTGCTGAATGATCTGCCTCTGATTGGTCACAGCCCTGACCAATCAGAGGCAGGTTTCACTCACACACCCATTCATGAATTCATGAATGGGTGAGTGACTGCTGCCTCTCAGCGCTGAGCCAATCAGGGGCAGGTCTGACTCACATCCATTCATGAATTCATGAATGGGTGTGAGTGAGACATGCCTCTGATTGGCTCAGCGCTGAGCCAATCAGGGGGCAGGTCTGACTCACACCCCCTTCACACCCACTGCAGGACGGCCGCGCGGAGCTCCTGCTGCCGGGAGAAGGTGAGTATATATATATTTTTTATTTTTACACATTTTAGGATGAATTGCAGGGAAGGGCTTATATATTTAAGCCCTTCCCGACAATTCATCCCGGGCTCGCCCGCAGCGCATTGCTTTAAATGGAGCCGGCTCTATTGCCGTCTCCATTGAATGCAATGCGCTGGACAGCTCCGGACCGTTTCTAATGAAACGCGGCTAGGAGCAGATTTTCGGGCGATTTGCGGGCGATTTGCGGGCGACTTGCGCGCACCGGTCACGCGATTTGCGGATGCGCATCCGTCATGCGATCCGCAAATCGCGTGAAAAAACGCCCGTGTGACTAAGGCCTCACAGAGCATTGTAGAAAATGTGTTGTTTCTTGGCGTACACTTAGAGGCAGACTGCAGTGAGGCTACGTGAAGTGCGGACAGAAATATGTTTAAATGAAGGCTGCACGCAGGCTAGGCTGTGAACTATGCAGTTTGGATGGGCGTGAAGTCCCACAGGCCAGGCAGGCAAATGCACTGGGTAAGCGTCAGCCGTAAAAAGGAATTGTTTTTTAAAAATCTCCTTATTTTACTCTGCAATGCAGGCTGAGGCTAGGCAGTGTGTATTGCACTTTCAATCTATGGGCGTCGGGCAGACCATGAACTTCTGAGACAGCACACGTATAACAGAGCGTTGTAGAAAATGTGTGGTTTCTTGGCGTACACTTAGAGGCAGAGTGAACTGAGGCGACGCAAAGTGCGGTCAGAAAAATGTTTAAATGAAGGCTGCATGCAGGCTAGGCTGTGCAATACAGAGGTACTACAACTCCCAGCAACCACGGAGTTAAATGCACACGGTCGCAGGTTGCCCTAAGAAGAACCGTTGGGGTTCTTGTAGACAGGATTCTACACTACCACTGTCCCTGCCTGACCAATACTGCCCCTACACTCAAGTACAGGCTGCAGCCTGAGAACGCTACTGCCTGCACGCCCGATATACATAAAAAAAAAAATTTGTGCAAAAGTGCTCACAGCAGCCACTACAGGTACTACAACTCCCAGCAACCACGGAGTTAAATGCACACGGTCGCAGGTTGCCCTAAGAAGAACCGTTGGGGTACTTGTAGACAGGATTCTACACTACCACTGTCCCTGCCTGACCAATACTGCCCCTATACTCAAGTACAGACTGCAGCCTGAGAACGCTACAGTCTGCACGCCCGATATACATAAAAAAAAAAATTTGTGCAAAACTGCTCACAGCAGCCACAACAGTAATGCACTAGGTGAGCTGTGGCCCTAAGAAGGGCCGTTGTGGTTCTTGAAGACGCTAACACTGTCCCTATAGCAGCAGCAGCATCAGCAGCACTTTCCCTGATCTCTCTTAGCGTGTGTCTGTGGCGAGCCGCGGGCGGGGCAAATTTAAATACTCGGGGGTCACTTGATCTCGCCAGCCACTCACTGCAGGGGGGTGGGATAGGACTGGAACATCACAGGAGGAAGTTGTAATGGCTTCCCTGTGTTTCTATTGGCCAGAAAAGGGCACAAAGTTCTCAGGGAAGGAAATGTAATGGAGTCGAGTGCCGCGTGGTGCTCACCTCGAGTAACGAGCATCTCGAACACCCTAATACTCGAACGAGCATGAAGCTCGGATGAGTGCGCTCGCTCATCTCTACTCATTACCAATCTCTGTATGTGCAGTCTTGCTCACCTACACATTTGGTGTCTGGCACTGTATTTTAGTGCCTACAGCCCAGGCATCAATAGCGACCAAAAGGTTACCTTTAAGTTTTTATTGCCAAATTTCCCAGATTTCTGAAATCTGTCATCCTTGTGCCAAATTATTTTCAATGTAAATATTACTCTGGCAGCTCTGAGCTACAGATTTCTAGTGCCCGAGTTCCTTTGATATAGCTTCACTGTTATGTTCTATTATAATAGGTGGATTGGGCAATAAAATTCCCTGATATAGAAGGATATTTATAGTTTATTATCCACATAAAACAGGAATCGTCAGGCTTGTGTTATGTATACTGCAGTATATTTTTCAAAATAATGGTCATCCAGGTGTAAACCTGAACTACAGATTTGTCATTGACTGTCTGTATAGACTGCACTGTTCAGCCAGAGATCTACACTCAAATGAAATTTTAGTGAACTGAAATTTATAGGCCTAAACCTTCTTTTTAAAGCCCCTAAAATCTCAAATTTGCCTTTCTTTGAGTAGGTTAGAAAATCCATTTGTACCCTTTGTCACAAGAATTATAATGAAACAAGGTGTGATTGTTCTCAGTGAGAGAAACCAAGTGATCTTGGTAATCTTGATGTTACAGCAAGCTTTTGGATCTTCTATTGATCCTTCCTCAGGCTAAAATAGAACTGGTTTGGATGGGGCACATATATAATATACAAATGCAGAGGACACTCCTCTTGATTGAAATACAAATGTTCACACATAGAAATTTGAGACTGTTTTGCATTCAAAGCTTAAAACAACAGACAAACTGAGCTCAGACATAAATACCTAATCAGTCCGTTGAGCTCAAGAATGTGACAGTCTTATCTCTCCTTCAACCCGCACATGGAAGGAAATGCAGCACTATTTATTGGATGGCAACATTATTACAAGTCAAGTTCAGAATTTTTATGAAGTTTTAAAAAAAAAATGATTGGGAAGAGGACATCCCTCTTGACCTCCTTTAGACCTTTCATATTTTACACTTTTGCAAGAATCCTGGGCTGAGGTTCATTCCATTCTTGTGGGTATCAAACATGGCCATAAATGTGTACTCCCAAATTCTTCTGTGATGCTGCAACTTGAAATTGCCCTGCAGTATGATAACTCTCATGTGCTCTATGCTGTGTCCCTGACCACAAAAATGTTTTGCCACAGGTGATTCAGTCTTTCTCTCTCTAACTGAGTGTCGATAAGATCTCATCCAGGTTCTCAGTTTTTGTCCTGTTTCCCTGATATAAAGCCCCCCAACAGGACATTTAGTGAACCGGATCAAGTACACAACATTAGATGCGGCACATGTGACTGTTCCGGGGATCTTATAGTCCTGCTGTATGTTGGGGATCCGTATCCTGTCCGCAGTCAGTATATGTCAGCAGGTCTTGTAGCTCCTTCCTGTTACAGTACTAGTGGGGTGCATAGGTACGCACGGCGCAGGGCTCCCTGACTCTCACACACGCCAATGTCCCTTCCTGGAGATAGCCCTGAAGGTGGACACGTCCAGGCCGCCAACTCTGACCCTACGCTGCCTAAGGCAGGACAGGAAGGAACCGCCGTACCTATGCAGGTGACTGCTCACTAGTACTGACAGGCTAGGCAGATGGAATAACCAACAGGAACGAAACCAAAGAAAACAGGCAGAGCTGGATCAGGACAGGGTAACTTCCACTGGAGCAGGACCGCGGTCAAACACACAGAGGACGGAACCAATAACTGGCAACTGCTATCAGCAGCTACCAGACTATATTCAGGAGTCTCTGCACTTAGGAGCTCCCAGCCAGCCATACCGGAGCATGGCGCTGCCGCTCGCCGACCCGAACGCAGGCGCAACGTCATCCCAGGACACCGCTTCGAACCACGCCCCTGCCGCCCAGGGTCCCAGACCGGCCTCATGGTAACATTTACCTTACAGGGATAAGTTCCTTTTTGTGTGTCAGAGGGCAATGCACTCCTGATTATAAAGTTCCTTAAATTAGGAGGTTGCGTATAACATAGGAGGGGAGGATCCGGGAATATGGTTTTCAGACGGTCATCCTTGTGTGAGGTGTGATGGAGTTTCTTAGCAGTCTTCCGTAGTACCTCTAGCTGCGAATTGTAGGTCACTACTAGAGGCACACGTCCATTTTTTCCTTTCTCCTTGTATTGAAGTAGTTGATTTCTGGGTATCCTGGTGGCTCTGGTGAATTGGTCATCAATTGAGGTGGGATAGTAGCCCTGACTTAAAAATGTCGTTTTGAGATTGTGTATATGAAACAATTACACATGTAGTAGCCCACTGTGACAATGAACTTTCCTGTCTTCTGTTCACAATTTTGCAATTGACAACTGGAATTCTTGATATTACTGATTTTCACAACCTCAACCATGCAGCATAAATGACACAATACATTTTTTTCTGCTGGTCAGTACTATTACAACAATACCAAAACTTTTGGGGGGGGATTTCCACTTTTCCAATAAAACCCTTTTTTTAAAAAAAATGATTTGTTTTTTCTAAATTGCTGCATTCAAAGTCCTATAACTTTTTTATTTTACCATGAACGGAGCTCTATGAGGGTTTGTTTTTTACATGACAATTTCTAGGTGGGATGGTAGCCCTGATTTAAAAATGTTGTTTTGAGATTGTGTATATGAAACAACTAGCTGATATACCTGGCTTCGCCCCAGTTAATTTGGTACTGGTGTTTATCTAGTGTTCACACGGAAAATCTTATGAAGTTGTGGTTACTTTAGAGATACCGAGGAAAAAAATATGTTCACCTCTTTGCATGGTTCTTTGCGTTACCCAGGAAACACCATGTGTAGGTAACCATGCAACGTTTCGTTATATAAAATGACATCAGGAAGTGAGAGAATTAGATTACGAACGTAAAATTTGGACGCTAATTCTTTTGCGCTTAGAATTGAATAATCAAGTTGGCCCCCATAAACTTTTCCTATATATGGCATAATCAATGCTCGTGCCAAATTTCAAGTTTTTATGACATCGGGAAGTGAATTAGATTCCAACGTAAAATTTGGACGCTAATTCTTTTGCGCTAGAATTGAATAATTGAGTTGGGACCCATAAAATTTTCCTATTTTGGACATAATCTATGTTTGTGCCAAATTTCATGTTTCTTCGACATCGGGAAGTTGGAGAATTAGTGGCGAGTCAGTGAGTGAGTGAGCCAATCCGTCAGTCAGTCAGTGAATCAGTCAGTCATTGAGGGCTTTCGTCTTTATATATAGAGATTACACATGTAGTAATTTCTGTAAACCTTCTGTATATCCCACTTTGACAAGAAACTTTCCTGTCTTCTGTTCGCAATTTTGCAATTGACAACTGGATAGTCTTGAACATATAGAGATAGAAGTGTGCATGAACCTGGCAATGAGTCAGGGGCTTTGAATGGCATTAAAAGGGTTAATCGAGTCCAGAAAAAGTATTTAGTCAGCCCCACAAACCAGACACTGTATACCGTTAAGGGGATCCACATGCACGCTCAAAGAAAGGATCTGCTCTTGGATCCAAGATATACCAGACAAAAATTGCATGCAGGCAGCATAAGTGGTGTAAATAACATCAGGTACGATGCATCTTTATTCCACATTTCTATGAGGTTGATGGAGATTTACTTATTCATTCACTTTGTGGGGGGTTAATGGAGACAGTAGAGTGCTGCGCTCAGCTGTCTCTATAGAAAGAAATGTAGCAATGGTCATATAAGTGCACAAGTGCTACATTCACCTGGGTTTTCCAGCGCTCAGATCCCCAGAGTTTTATCATCTATCACCTATCCCGTGCATGAGTGATAAATAATTTTCATGGAATAAATCCTTTAAGGCCCAATATCCACAGGCAGATTTGATTTGCGGAATCCACGCGTGAGATCAGCAAATCAAGCTGCCCATAGGGAAGCATTGGGCCTCTGAACTTCATTTAACCTTTTCCAATCCACTGTCTGACCTCTGAAGACATTATGATGTTCGAAGATGTCCGTCAGGGTTCTTTTACTGTATATTGCCAACCTCTGCTGTCGGAGCCTATGCAACGTGTGACCTCATGCAGTACTGGCTTTAGCCAGCACATAGCGCTGTTTCAAAATGGCAGAAAAAGAGTAAGCCCCCCTAGGAAAACGAGGATACAAATTGGTTTGGGAAGGGTTAACACCTGCAGATTTGTTTTTATATGTTTTGCGGATGCCACGCTCGGATAATAAATCGCAGCATGCTCCATTTTACCACGGATCACGCGTGGGAGCTTACGTTCCGCAGTGCATCCCCAAATACTGTACATTTGTGGATGCACTGCGATTTGAAGGTTAAAATCAATTAGGGAGATGGGAAAAAGGCTGGGAGAGAGGGTTGCGATTTTTTTCCGCGTTGATAATCTGCAGCGCATCTGCGTACATCCGCGTGGAAAAAACCCGCAATCCGCGATCTCCTGCAAGCAATAAAAAATCAATTTAATGATGACTAGCAGCACATTCGCTACAGAAATCTGTATGAAAAATCTGCACGTACTGTGGACATTAGGCCTAAAATCTTGCAGGCAAAGTAAACACTCACCCCTATTTTATTTGTTATCGGTTTGATTAGCATCAGTTAGATATATATGTTACTGGAGTATATATATTTATTACATGTACATTCAAATGGGCTGGTAATTGTGCCGCAGAGAGGAAATGCGTTTGGCAAAATCCTGATCAATACACTTAGCTATGCTGTTCTTTAAAAGTATAGGATGTCCCACGTATTCTTGTGCTGTAGGCCTCGTTCAGACGAGCGTGTATTTGTGTGCGCACATAACCACGCGTCTTTTAGAACTATTGTTTTCCTATGGTGTGTTCACATTCTGTCTTTTATAGGCGTGCAAATTTGCGCACCTGCAAAAGATAGGACATCCGCACGCCGGGAATATCCGTGCTGCGTGTAAATATTCCCCGCAGGGAGTCCCCTCATCACTGAACACTATGACAGCACGGTCACAGTGTTCAGCAATGGTGGCACTCCCCGCGTGGAGTAAAGAATCCCCTGCCACAGCTGTGGCAGAGGACCGCAATGTTCTCTCATTGCTTTCAATGGGGCCGCCACTGCTGCTGGCGGCCCCATTAAAAGCAATAGGATCCCACCAACCACTGCAATAATTTTCGTGGAAGGGCTTTAAATATAAGCCCTTCCCTGAAAATCATCCCTAGCTTGTCTAAAAAAGCAGCCGCAGCTTGTGTAAAAAAGCAGCCACAGCCCCATCGAAAGCAATGGGCACGAAGCTTCGTTCACGCTTTTTTTGCACAATTGTGCAGCGCTGCTTTTTGTGCAGCACGGATGCATGCAAAGCAACGCTCGTGTGAACAACGCCTTAGTCACAGTTTTTTCCCATTGATTTCTATGGGAAACACCACAGCTCTAAAATAGTACAATCAAAACCCATGATTTTTTTTAAAAAACTGCATTAACCCCTTCCCGCTCCATGACGTATAGGTACGTGATGGAGCAGGGGGGTATGTATGCAGAGAGGTCGCGGAACGACCTCTCTGCATACAGCGCGGGTGTCCGCTGTTTAATATAGCTGACACCCGCGGACAATAGCCGATCGCGGCTATTAAAGGGGTTGTCTCGCGGCAAGCATCAAAATTTTAAATTACCCCATTCCCCCTGTCACCCCCCTGGCATAAAATAGCAAATTAAAGCGGTTTTTAAACCGCTTGCTACTCACCGATCCGACGAAATAAGGAGTTTAAAAAATCTTCTCCCTAAGATGGTCGCCGGTCCTTTCCCAGGGATGCACTGCGGTTTTCTCCCATGGTGCACCGCGGGTCTTCTCCCATGGTGCACCATGGGCTCTGTGCGTTCCATTGCCAATTCCAGCCTCCTGATTGGCTGGAATCGGCACACGTGATGGGGCGGAGCTACGATGACGACGCGGTGACCAGCTCTCCGGCACGAGCGGCCCCATTCACCAGGCAGAAGACCGCACAGCGCAAGCACATCTAAAAAAGTAAGAAGCCAGCGAAATTAGATGGAGCCATGGAGACGTGGATGCTAGCAACGGAGCAGGTAAGTGAATAACTTCTGTATGGCTCATATTTAATGCACGATGTACATTACAAAGTGCATTAATATGGCCATACAGAAGTGTATAACCCCACTTGCTTTCGCGAGACAACCCCTTTAACCATTTAAATGCAGCTGTCAGAACAATGTTTGGGGGTCCCGCACGGCCCCCCCGCAGTGAGATCGGGGGAGCCATGCAGGTGTCATGGCAGCTGGGGGCCTTTAGACAGGCCCCAGGGCTGCCTTAGCAGACTGTCTAGCAAGCCATCCCCGTGGGTTGGTTTGAGAGCCTGCCTGTCAGAATGCAGTATGATGTAATGCTATAGCATTACGTCATACTGCAGGAGCGATCAAAGCATCGCTGCTTGTAGTCCCCCAGGGGGACTTTAAAGTAAAGTAGAAAAAAAATCAATAAAGTTTTTTTAATTGTAAAAAAAAAAGTTATAAAAGTTTAAATCACCCCCCTTTTGACAATATCTATTATTAAAAAACCTAAATAATAAAATAAAAATATGTATTTTGTATCGCCGCGTCTGTAAAAATCCGATCTATCAAAGTAATGCATTATTTTTACTACACGGTGAACATCGTACGAAAAAAAAATAAAGAACTCCAGAAATGCATTTTTTTAGTTACCCTGTCTCCCGGAAAAACTGCAATAAAAAGCAATCAAAAAGTCGTATATATTTCCAAATTGGTACTATCAGAAATTACAGGACATCATGCAAAAAATGAGCCCTTGCTCAACTACGTCAACGGAAAAATAAAAAAGTTATCGTGTGCACAAAATGACCGCAGAAAATAATTGAAAAAAAATTAAATGTCTTTGAAAAAGAAAAGAGCAGTACCTTAAAAAAAACTATACAAGTTTAGTATTGTAGTAATCGTACCAACCCATAGAATAAAGTTATCATGTTGCTTTTGTTGCCGTTTGCGCCGTAGAAACAAGACGCACTGAAAGATGGCGAAATGTCATTTTTCTTGTCATTTTACTCCACTTAGAATTTTTAAAAAGTATTTCAGTACAGTATATGGTACTTTAAAAAGCACCTATGAAAAATACAACTCGTCCCGCAGAAGCCAATTTTCCCGTTGACAAAGCCATATGAGGGCTTGTTTTTTGTAGCACAAGTTGTATTTTTAACCCCCAAAGGACATGGCCTATTTTAGGCATAAGGACACAACGATTATTGGGGGATTTTTATTTCCACTTTTTAAAAGCCAAAACTTTTTTATCTTTCTGTCGACATGGCCGTATGAGGGCTTGTTTTTTGTGTGGCGAACTGTAGTTTTTATTGGTGCCGTTTTGAATACATATACTATATTGTAAAACTTTTAATAATTTTTTTATGATAGCAGGAGAAAACACATTAATTCTGCCATTGTTTTTGGGGATTTTTTTTACAACGTCAATCATGCAGCATAAATGACACAATACATTTTTTCTGCGGGTCAGTACCATTACAACAATACCAAAACTTTTTTGGAGGGTTTTCCACTTTTCCAATAAAAACCCTTTTTTAAAAGAAATGATTTGTTTTTTCTAAATCGCTGCATTCAAAGTCCTATAACTTTTTAATTTTAATGGACGACACTCTATGAGGGTTTGTTTTTTGCATGACGATCTGTAGTTTTTATATGTACCATTTTGGGGTACGTATGGCTTTTTTGATCACTTTTATTGCATTTTTGGGAGGCAAATAAACAATAAGCATTTTGCCTCAGTTTTTAGGGTTTTTTTACACTTTTTGCCGTGCTGAATAAAAAGTGTCTTCAATTTGTTGTACGAGTCGTTACAGATACGACGATACTAAATATGTTGGATTTTTAGTTTTTTTATACTAATAGGGGAAAGAGCACAAAAAAGGGGTTTTTAACATTTTTTTTAACATTTTTTTAATAACACTATTTTAACTTCTTTTTACACTTTTCTTATCCCTGTTGGGGATTTGTACCCAAGCTGCTATGATCGCTATGATAAAGCATTGCAGGACTTCTGTCCTGCAATGCCTTATCACTTGTATTAGTGATCATAGGCAATGGCAAAGCAGGACGTCTGTAGCTGGCATCCTGTTGCCATAGCAACCTGTCGGCCCTTCGCGATTTCATCGTGAGAGTCTGATGATATCACAAAGGAAGCCTCCTTCCTCTATGAGCCCTTTACTTGCCCCAATCTATATCGTGGTGTGTCAGGGGTTAACAGTGGGGGTCACTGTCCCGATGCCCCCTGCCATTGCAGTGGGAGACTGACTACCAGTGACAGCCGGCTCAAACTGCCGGATAGCGCGAGATCTATTCTGATTTTGCACTATCAACAGGGCGTAAGTGTATGTCCTGTTGTGTTAAGTACTCCGCAGCCAGGATGTACATTTACGTCCTATGCCATTAAGGAGTTAATGGCATCATTTTTGGGTACATATAATATATTGTTTTTATTAATTTTTTAATGAGGTTTGGAGAAATAAAATAAATTCGTCTCTTTTTTTAGATTTCATTTTACTGTGTTCAGTTTGCAAAATAAATAATGATAACCTTTTTTTGTTTTGCTATTTTTTCAGATTTGCTTTTGTGTCGCTGCATTCCAAGAAGCGTAGCATTTTTAAGTTTCCATTGATGGAGCTCTATAGGACTTGTTTTTTTGCGGGATGAACTCATCTTGATTGCTTTTTATTATTTTTTTTTCTTTAGAGGAAAATTTAACAAAATCTGCAACTTTGGCATGTTTTTTATTTTAGTTTCACCATGTACTATAAATAATATATTAAATTAATTATCATTGTGTTAACACCAAATTTATATAGTTTTTTTTTGTAACTTTTTAACACTTTTTTAAAAAATTATTTTTTGTTTATCATTTCAGGCCCCTGACATTTTTCTTTTTTTGTTAACGGTGCTATATAAAGGTTTTTGGGTTTTTTTGCGGGATGAGTTGTATTTTTTAATGCTTTTTAACATTTGTTGCTATGTTTTGATCACTTTCTATTGTGTTTTTTGTAAGGCGAGATAGGCAAAGCTATTTTTGCCATTATTTTTGTATTTTTTTTCATGATGTGCACTGTGCGGGTTAAATAACTTTTTTCTCAGGGTTATTACAAACACAGCAATACCACCTGTATGATTGTTTTTTTAAATTTCTTTTTACATAGTAAATGGGGATACGTGGGGTTTTGACATTTTTTTATTTTTTTTAACTATTTTCTTAATACCTTTTAAAGATTTTAACCATCTTTTATCATTCTATAAAGTCTATGAAGCTCAGCCAGTGGCTGACCGCTGCATGACCAATGCATAGCCCTCCATAGCTTGCAGACCATATTCAAGCATCTGAGTGCCATAGCAAACCATCAGACCCCATGATCACATTACCGGGGTCCAATTGGTGAGAGGGGGAGAGCCTTCCCTCTGTCAAAGTTTTACATGCTGTGGTTCCACTGACAGCTGCATGCCAGTGGTTAAACAGCAGAGATCAGAGGTTTCTCTGGTCCTCACTGTTTGAGCAGGTGCCAGACTGTTTTCCAACAGCTAAACACCCACTCACCCTGGAACAGGAGACCCGTGGCAAGCTTCTGATACACTCGCCATTGAAAAGTATGTGAGAGGTTGTTAATGATATTCAAGGTAGGTCGAGCAAGTCAAGTCTTTTCTTCCTACATTATAGTTAAGAAGAGGTACAAAAACAGTTGAATGTGCAGAGCAGGCACCCGTGTTCCTAGGGGAAAGAGTGGACCCAGAGTTCATTGTCCTACTGATCAGGAATATTAAGCATAAGTGAAAAAGGGGTGGTGTAGGCACGCTATGGCAGGAGACCCAGGATAGTAGGCAAAATGTATTCAGGCAACACGCTTTGGTACTGAAATGGCCCCTTCCACAGGCCAGTTACAAAAAAGGAAGATGCCCTTCTGATGTGAAAGACTAACAAGCAGGTTGTGCTGGCAGTGCAGTGCCTCTAGGTAACCTTACTCCTACCATTCACTGTACTACCGACCCATACTTACTGCACTATAGAATGCTGGTATTCCTTATTTTGACCAAAGAAACAAATCATATTTACACAACATGCCTTAAATGTCCTTATTAGGAAACCTTTAAAACTGAGATCTGGGCTTCCATATTATAGTCACACACAAACACAAGATTCAAGAAGGATGTCTTAATTTTAAATACTTTTATGTCAGTAGATTACATGAAAAATAATCATTCTTCTGCCCAATGGTTAAAATACTTTTTTTCTGAAGAAAAGGAGAATAATCAGCATTTTCAGGAACTAATATAATTTCTGCATTAGGCCCCACCGGTGAGTTACAGTGCCTTAATGAGTATGACAACTGTTATTTTTTTAGAACAACCACATATTGTGTAGAGGTATAGCACTCATTTAGAAATTGACATTGACAATCATGAACATTAAATGTAAAATAAGATATAATTTTGGAAACAAAGGTTGAAGGAGAACCTTGAAATCAATTCTGAAGATGACATGATAATAATATCCATTACTGAAGCTTTTTCACAGCGTCAGGAACATTTAACCCCTCTTGCAACTCTTAGAAACAATTCTGAAGCAGCTTTGATATAGAAGTGGTTGACTTGTAAAACTGGGTCGGTCTTAAATACCTTGTTGCTAAGCAACAGATCTCCACCGCACTTACACCAAAGCTATTCAATCAGTGTAAAAGAGAGGAGGTAAGGTAATAATCCAAGATTTGTAATAGAAATAAATGAAGTTACCACTGGCAGTGTATTATAATGATTACAGAAGACAAAGTGGAAAGTATGCTTAGCAGTACATGGCAACTTTTCTGGAGAGTTTGGTCTCATAGAACATTTTTTAATCAAAAGACTGATACAAAATGAAAAAAAAGATGTCTTCTTACTTTAACATGAGCTCACGTTAAACGTTTTTAAAGCATAACTCTGCTTGAAAAAATACTTTTTTCTGTTATAAGAATGAAATATACCTGCTGCTATGCATTTACCTCTTGAATCCCCCTGCTGGGATTTCTGATGGCTCATTCTCCCCAGCAGTTAATAACTTTTGCTGACCACACTGTCATAAATATGTACTAGACACAATAAAAAAGATTTATCAAGTGTCACACAGGAAAAACAATACGATTTGTACGCATGATATAATAAATTTGATACAGATCAATAGACATATAAGATCCACATATGTCTTTATGCTACTACATGGCTGGCAGACAATGACATGGATCAAAAAATGGTGCATGTCATTAATGAACTTATTGCATTTTAACAGATTTAAAACTTTTCTAAACATGTTGTTAGTATGGCAAACTTTTAAACCTTACTTGAGAGAATGATTAAAATCCTCTATTTTATTTAATAAAAAGACTACAGTTGGACAGGAGGAGGCATTACAAGTCCTGAATGTGCACTAAGCAAATGGGTTTTGAAGTCAGCAACCAATTGAGAGAGCTTTTATCGCATCTGGTTCATCAAAGATCTTCTCTATCTGTAATGAGCATATGATCCAAGGAAGATCATACGAAGTTTATGCTGCGTTTAGACTGAACAATTACCGTTAAGCGAAAATTGAACGAAAATCATTTAGTTTAAATGCAGCCAATGATGAATGAATATCGTGCGTTTCTTGTTTGTCGTTCAGTTTCAGCCGGCATAAAAACCATTGCCGAATTGTGTAATTATCGTGTAGTTTAATCACTGATCGTTCACATAGAGATGTCAAACACTGAACAACTAGTGTACGACAACTGCACGATTCTCAACAAGAACCATGCAGACTAAACAGGCTGCCCCGAGCGCTGACAAATTGGTGATGATGTCACCAGCTCATTCACATGGGCAAACGAGAATCGGGAGATTCTTGGCCTGTGAAAGGGGGCATTACAGACCTCACAGCTGTACTTGACAGGTTTAATATATTTTATTGTGATCTACAATAGTCCTTCGTCACCTTTACATTCGAGGCCCTCCACACCTATCTGGATATTATCACATTTCCCATTCTATCAGCAGAACATGTATCTTTACTGGACTCACTTATTACTCAGGAGCAAATAGCGGAAGCCTTATCTTCCATGATCAAAAGTAAATCATCAGACCCTGTCAGCCTTCCGGTAATTGTCTATATTCAGTACAGCAAGTTCCTAGTTCCACAACTACTCTCTCTTCTTGGGGAGGTGCTGGAGGACAGTCATTTTCCAGACTTATTTAACGATGTGACTATAGTGGTCTTGTTGAAGCCTAATGAAAACCCTGAAGATTGTGGGTCGTAATGCGGATTATAAAATCATCACAGAATACTATGAAAAGACTAATATTATTCATCCAGACCAGTCAGGATTTATACTAGAATACTAGACCTGACAATATTAGAAGAGTACAGGTGATATCACAGATAGGCTGGAAACAGCAGTGCAACTGGGCTCCAGCGTCATTTGATCAAATGGCCCTACCTGTTTGAGTTGCTATGGTGCTTTGGCTTTGGTAGCCCATTAATTAGATGGATTTCCATTATTATTAAGAAACCTAGTGCCAGGATACTTGTGGAAGTGCTGCTTTCTTCTTCTTTTAAACTAATCAGAGGAAAGAAGTAGGGGTGTCCACTGTTATCCCTCTTATACACAGTGGCTACTGAATCTTTAGCCTTACTTATCTGACAAGTTACAGATCTGGGTATAAGTATTGGTTCATGGGAAGACTGCATTGCTCTGTATGTGGATGACAAGATTTTATTCCTTTCTGACCAGCGAAGATCCCTTGCACACAAGGCTAGATTGATGAGATGAATGAAGGGGCAACCCCAAACTATAGCCCAATGGAGTAATATAGTTAATACCATTGTCCTACATGAGAAAACTATTTTTAAAAATAAGAAAGTTCTCAGAGTTGGATAGGGTAAGATGTTAGTTGTCGTGACGCCAGTCCGTTTATGAGTAGGGACCTATTCCGTACAAAAATCAAAAAAACAAAAAGCGGAGAACTAAACAAAAATGGGGGTAGTAGTCCTTGCACTCCTGTAGTGTCGAGTGGTATCTTAGTACAGCTCTCTCTCTCTCTCTCTTTCTTTCTCTCTCTCCTCCAATCTGCAGCCAGTGCATCCTGGATAGTAAAGAAAAGAATGTATAAGTGCCTGTGACTGTGTACCATGTATTGCTCTTGCAGTGTCTCCTACCCTATCTCTTATTTTGTCTGTATGAAACCAGGTCTCATGTTAACGTTTAATTTATTTCTACTCTCCTAGGGGAAAATTTGAAGTTAATTAGTCAGAAATACAAAGCTCTAGCCAATATTTTGATGCAGTCATAATTTCTTTTGTGTATAGGACAGAGTAATGGCATTGCATAGGTTTCTTTCTGTTGCATATTATTCTTCATTAAAATAAGCTTAAAAAAAACTTCTAGATTGTCATGGTAAGTGTTAGAACACAATTTTGTGCCCCCGAAATGAAAAAAATCACAGAAAGAGGCCATATAATTGTTGATATACTGATATACGAGGGCAGGTATATACACCACATCCCTCAGTATGCAGATAGTCAGACTGCTAAATGGAGGAGCAAGTAACACAGGTGAGGACACTGATGAGACAGCCAATCACGAACCTTCCTTATAGGGTGTTGGCTGATTAGAGTAGATACAGGGTGACAGCCACATGATACATGTAGTGCACCATGCAGGCTTACAACCTATTAGTGATGCCATATTTGAATTCAGCGGGCTGCCCTGCACCCCACAGGTGAACAAAACCTGCACTGGCACCCTGGGCTACCCCACCATTCAAAGCCACACTTGTGGTCTGACACCCTGTATTTACTCTTTTGTGCAGGAATAAAAACTAAACAGCCACCCCTCTCAATATAAGGAGGGTTTCTAAGTGGCTGACTTATCAGTGTCTTGCACATGTGTTACTTGCACCTTCATTTAGCAGTCTGGCTGTCTGCATGCTGAGGTATGTGGCATCTATACCTGCTGTCTTGTATCAGTATATCAGTGAGTATATGGCCGCTTTCTGTGATTGTTTTGTGCCCACTAAATGCAACCGATCTGATGTTTACAGTTGAAGTTAACACACTCATTGTCAAAATCCCTCCCCTAGAAGGAGTATATATGTAGTGACCTGAAGTATGGCACTACAGTAAAATACATAATCTCAAGTCCAGAATCACAGTCCTAACTACCTTAGCATGAGTAGTGATGCAGGTTTCCATTTAATAAAAGTTGGGGCTAGAATAGGGAACATACAATTAATTTAACTTAGTAATTTCTCTGTAAAACAATCACACTTAGCTAACTTAAATGAATGCAAGTCCCAAGGTCCAGATGAATTACATCCTACAATACAAATGGAAGCAGCAGAGTAAATTGCTGAACCACTCGCCATAGTAACATAGTAACATAGTTCGTAAGGCTGAATGAAGACAATGTCCATCTAGTCCAGCCTGTCTAGCCTCCTGTTTTGTTGATTCAGAGGAAGGCAAAAAAAACCAAGAGCAGAAGCCAATGGCCCTTTTGGGGAAAAAAATTCCTTCCCGACTCCCTAATGGCAATCAGACTGTTCCCTGGATCAACCCCTAACAGTTCCTACCTGCCTATATACCCGGATTAACAAATAATCTTAGATTTATAGCTTATAATATCCTTCCTCTCCAGAAAGACATCTAGTCCCCTTTTAAACTCCTCTAAGGATTTTGCCATCACTACGTCCTCAGGCAGAGAGTTCCACAGTCTAGCTGCTCTAACAGTAAATAATCCCTTTCTATGTTGGTGATGAAACCTGCTTTCCTCTAATCGTAGCGGATGCCCTCTTGTTACCGTTGCAGTCCTGGGTATAAACAGATCCTGGGAGAGATCCTTGTATTGTCCCCTCATGTACTTATACATGGTTATTTGGTCGCCCCTTAACCTTTTTTCTAGAGTAAATAGTCCCAATTTGGATAGCCTCTCTGGGTATGCCAGTCCCGTCATTCCATGTATTAGTTTAGTTGCCCTTCTTTGAACCCCCTCCAATACCGTAGCATCTTTCCTGAGCACCGGTGACCAGAACTGTACGCAGTATTCCATGTGAGGCCTGACAAGTGCCTTATATAGTGGAAGGATAATGTTCTCGTCCTTCGCCCCTATACCTCTTTTAATGCATCCCAAAACTTTATTTGCCTTTGCAGCAGCTGATTGGCATTGGTTACTCCAGTTTAGTCTATAGTCCACTAGTACCCCCAGGTCTTTTTCCATATCACTTTCCCTAGCGGTACCCCATTAAGTGAATATTGGTAACATCCATTCTTGCTGCCCATGTGCATAACCTTACATAATCTTTGAAAATTCCTGGAGAACAGGTGAAGTCCCAGAAGATTGGAAAACAGCAAATGTTGTCCCTATCTTCAAAACATGGAAGAAAGTGGATCCAGGAAACTACTATACTTTTTTTTTTTTTAAATCACCAAATATGGGATTGACAAGGCAACTGTTAGGTGGATTCACAACTGGCTGAGTGATCATACTCAAAGAGTGGTCATAATTAGCTGCACATCCAAGTGGAAGAATGTGTCAAGTGGGGTACCACAAGGCTCTGTCCTAGGCCCAGTGTTGTTCAACATTTTTATAAATGATCTGGAGGATCAAATTTGCTGACGAAACAAAACTAGGAGGGACAGCTAACACTAAGGAAGAGAAGGAGTGTATTCAAAAAGATCTAGAAACACTTGAATAGTGGGCAACGACTAACAGAATGATATTTAACAAGGAGAAATGCAAAGTCCTACATCTGGGCAAGAAAAATGAAAAAAGCACATACAGAATGGGAGGAATTGGGCTAAGCAGCAGCACATGTGAAAAAGACTTGGGTAAACTAATAAATCATAGACTGAACATGAATCAACAATGTGATGCAGCAGCCAAAAAGGCAAACACAATTCGGTGATGTTTTAAGAGAAGCATAGAGCCTAGTTCACGTGAGGTAATTATTACCCTCTACTCTTTCTTCGTCAGACCTCATCTGGAATATTGTGTCCAGTTCTGGGCACCCCACTTTAAACAAGACATAGACATACTGGAGCAAGTTCAGAGAAGAGTTACCAAGATGGTGTGCGGTCTGCAAATCATGTCCTATGAGGAAAATAAAGGATAAAGGATCTGGAAATGTTTAGCTTACAAAAAAGAAGACTGAGAGGAGACTTAATACCTCTCTACAAATATGTGAAGGGCTATCACAGTGCAGAGGGATCAGCCCTCTTCGCATTTACACAAGGAAAGACTAGAAGCAATGGGATGAAACTGAAAGGGAGGAAACACAAATTAGATATTAGAAAAAACTTTCTGACAGTGAGGGTGATCAATGAGTGGAACAGGTTACCACAGGAGTTGGTGAGTTCTCCTCCAATGGAAAGGTTCAAACAAAGGCTGAACAAATATCTGTCTGGGATGACTTACGGCCCATTTAGACACAACGATTATCGCTCAAGATTCGCTCAAAGCCATCTTTTGAGTAATGATCATTGTGTGTAAACGCGCGCCCATCGTGCATTTTTCGTTACATATTCGTTTATCATTGTCTTTCAGTCGTTTAGGTCACTAATAAGTCAACATGTATTTTTGACACGGATGACCAAGAGTTTATTTACATTTCAATGACAAAAATACTATCGTTTGTACCACCTAGTTTTTTTCATATAACTTTTTTGCAATTCCTTAACATAGATGGCCTATAATAGACGTCTTTTTTTTTAAACTTTTATATTAAAGACATCTAGTTTCTTTCTGTCACTGCAAAACAGCTAGGTTTTCTTTAAAGACAAGAAAAGCACACCCACGAATTTCACGAGCTAATACAAAGAAGCTCTTTTTTTCCCTTAACTAAATACACAAGCCTTTCAAACAAACTATCGCTCAATTATCGTTGAATTATCGTTTAACCCCTTGAGTGGTGGGTTTCTCACCCCCCTGTCAGACCCACCAGGGCAGGTTTTTTAAATGGTCTAATCATTTAATTTCAACTAATTTTGAAGTCGCGTTCCAAGAGCTATAACTTTTTCATTTTTCCATTGACACAGCCATATGAGTGCTTGTTTTTTGCAGGACAAGTTGTACTTTTTGATGGCATCATTTTTGGGTATATATAATGTATTACATAACTTTTGTAAAAACATTTGTAGGGAGATTGCGGGAAAAAGAAAGAAATTCTGCCATTTGTCTTTTGGATTTCATTTTAAGGTCTTAGTCACACGGGCGTTTTTTGTCGCGATTTGCACATGCGCATGCGTCGGCCGATTTTATAAAACCATTGCTTTGCAAAGGTATCGGACACATGAGCGCTTTTTATGCGCTCGTCCGATAAATTATAGAACAGAAATCGCAGATCGTACCTATCTGCGATCTGCGATTGCTGTTCTCTTCTCTATATGCGCTCAACGGGGCCGGCGGCAGCAGCGCCGACCCCATTGAGAACATATAGTAGACAAATCATTCTTCTCTGCCACAGCTGTAACAGGGAAGAACGATGTTTGCCCATTGAATTCAATTGAGCCGGCAATACAGCCGGCTCCATTGAAAGCAATGGGCTGCCGGCGATCGCGGGATGAATTGTCGGGAAGGGCTTTAATATATAAGCCCTTCCCTGCAATTCATCCAGAAATGTGTAAAAATAAAAAAAATATATATACTCACCTTGTCCCGGCAGACGGAGTTCAGCTGCGGCCCAGCGGCAGTTCTCCTGAACTGCTCTCTCTAGTATTCAGCAACCGGGGATTTAAAATCCCCGCCTGCTGAATGAGCTGCCTCTGATTGGTCACAGCCTGACCAATCAGAAGCAGCTCTCACTCACACCCATTCATGAATTCATGAATGGGTGAGTGAGTGCTGCCTCTGATTGGCTCAGCCCGCAGCGCATTGCTTACAATGGAGCTGGCTGTATTGCCGGCTCCATTGAATTCAATGCGCTGGACAGCTTCGGCCCGTTTCTATTGAAACGCGGCTAGAAGCAGTATTTTCGGGCGATTTTTCGGCCCCGGTCACGCGATTTGCGGATGCGCATCCGCCATGCGATCCGCAAATCGCGGGAAAATATACCCGTGTGACTAAGGCCTTATGGCGTTCAGCATGCAGAATAAATAGTGTGATAACATTATTCTCTGAGTCACACGATTCCGGCGTTACCAAGTTTATACAGTTTTTTTTTTTATGTTTTGCTATTTTTGTACATTTAAAACATTTTTTTTTCTTAAAGGTTTGCTTTTGTGTCGCCACATTCCAAGAGCCGTATTAATGTTATTTTCCCATTACCAGAGCCCTAGAAGGCCTTGTTTTTTGCAGGATGAACTCCAGTCTTCATTTATCAAATTTTTTTGGAACATGTAAAATTTTGATAGCTTTTTATTCCATTTTTTCTAGAGGCAAGATTAACAAAATCTGTAATTCTGACATGTTTTTTATTATTTTTTTTCACTGCATTCTCTGAGCAGTATAAATAATGTATTAAAGTAATTCTACAGGCCGGTACGATTATACCAATACCAAATTGTAAGGGTTTTTTTTCTTTTTCATGACTTTTTCACACTTAAAAAAAAAAAAGTAATAAAAGTTAAAACCACCCTCCTTTTGCCATATCTATAATAGAAAAATCTAAATGATAAAAAAATACATATTTGGTATCACCGTATCGGTAAATGTCCACTCTATCAAAGTAGTGCATTATATACCCCGCAAAGTGAATATAGTCCGAAAAAAAAATAAAGAACGCCACAAATGCACTTTTTCAGTCACCCTGTCTCCAAGAAAAAAATGCAATAAAAAGCGATCAAAGTCGTATGTATTCAGATTTAGCACTAACGTAAACTACAGGACATCCCGCAAAAAATGAGCCCTTGCTCAAGTACGTCAACGGAAAAATAAAAAAGTTATTGCGCGCAGAAGATGCAGCAGAAAATAATTTTAAAAAATTAAATGTCTTTGAAAAAAAATACAAGTACTACAGAAAAAAATAACTACACAAGTTTGGCATCATAGTAATCGTACTGACCCATAGAATAAAGTTATCGGGTCATTTTTGTTGCAGTTTGTGCGGCGTAGAAACAAAACGCATTGAAAGATGACAAAATGTCATTTTTTTTTCAAGTTTACTCCACTTAGAATTTTGTAAAAGTTTTTCAGTACGTTATATGGTACATTAAATAGCACCATTAAAAACTACAACTCTTCCCGCAAAAAACAAGCCCTCTTACAGGGACGTCGATGGATAAATAAAGGAGTTATGATTTTTTTACACAGGGGGAGGAAAAAAAGAAATGGGGAAAAAAGAAAAAAAGGGGCCATGTCATTAAGGGGCTAAATAATGTACTAACTTCCTTCTCTGTGTCATTATGACACAGGGATACCATATGTGTAATGTTATTTTTAATTTTTTACAAAGTAAAGGGAGACAAATGTTTTTGTTTTTTATTTTTTTAATAACTTTTTAACTTTTTTTTTGTCCATTTGGGGACTTTCACAGAGACCCATCAGGACCCCCAATCACATTCTGGGGGTCCAATGGTGACAGCCCTTTACATGCTGCAGTCACATAGACTGCAGCATTTAAAGGGTTAACACAGCAGAGATCAGAGGTTTTCTCTGATCTCTGCTGTAAGAGCTGGTGCCTGGCTGTCATCTGACAGATGGAGCCCCCTCCCTATGTCAGCCCTTTACATGCTGCAGTCACATAGACTGCAGCATTTAAAGGGTTAGCACAGCAGAAATCGGAGGTTTTCTCTGATCTCTGCTGTTATGCTGATGCCTGTCTGTCCTCTGACAGCCAAGCACCAGCTCTCCCTGCCACAGAGACCATCGGCTTGCTTTTGACAAGCTGATGCTCTCTATGGCAACCTGTATACAAACTAGTGCAGGAGTTTAAAATTAAAATCGGAGATTGCAGGCAGATCGGCAATATCTCCCTGCTTCTTATTTTAAAATCCTGAACTGCTCTATGTGGGTCTGTGCAGGCAGAGCACAATGCACAGCTTGTGGCATTGTGCTCTGCAGCTCCCATAGTGATACATAGCCCGGAACTCTTCCGGGCTGTATCACTATGGGCAGTGGAGCTCGTCCCGGAAAATTTCCGGCCGTGCCACTCAAGGGGTTAATGCTAACGCTATACAAAAATAATTGAAATGCCCTGCTGCTTTGTCCATTTTTCCACGATTTTTGTTAGGTTAAAACGTCTGTCATTAAAAGCAAAACCATCACTCACTTTTGATTGTTATAACGAATTTTGAGCGATGATAATTGTGTCTAAATGGCCCTTTAGCGAAGCCTGCACTGAGCAGGGTGTTGGACCAGATGACCCTGGAGGTCCCTTCCAACTCTACCATTCTATGATGCTTACTTGAAGCTTCTGGGTCCCAATGCAAAATGTGTAGCAGGGCCCCCAACTACAATGCTTTATTCAAAGTACTGGGCTCCCTATATGGAGAAGAAAAGCCTTATGGGCCGCCTAAGCTTCATGGGCCCAGGTGCAACCGCATCCTCTGCATCCCCTATAGTTACGCCCCTGCCTCTAACCCTATCATATTCTATGGGTGCCCCTTGGTTACCCCACTACAAAGGAAAGTTACACAGCCTGAGAGATTTCCACAGCAAGATGATATCGATGTTCAGACTGTATAACCTGGCTGCAGAATAGAGGGTAGAAGTACTGATAGGACAGTTAGAGGGAGCAGCTGCAAGGGAAGTTAAGACCTGGCCTAAGTCTCAGAAAAGAGCGACTCCAAAATATTTCTGTATGGCTTCAGAAGTGAAAAAAATATTTTTTTATAGGAAGCAGTGGTCAGGTGAATCTCTTTGAGACTAAAGTTGTAATTTATGCTTATCCACAAGAAGCTGACACTACTAACCAAACACTATGGGGGGCAGTTAAGTGAAGGAACTACCTCTGAAGGCCTCCAGGGGCAATTAAGAATATTAGCAGTCCAAAACCTAGATAACAGCTTCCTGGATTTCAGTGGCTATTCAGGTGATCAGCATCGAACCTAGAGTTCCAGAGATAGAAACTCCTGACACCTTTGAAGATTTACTGGGAAAAATCAGACCCGTACAACGTAACAAACCACGGATTTCTTTCCAGACTACTCAAGCGACCAAATCTGAAGAGAACGAAGTTCCTTAGAATCAGCAACTGGGGACAATCTAAAAAACAACTGTCGGAAATGGCGCGAGGTGTGGCGACTCTGTGTGAATGGATGGGGGATTTGGAGATGCAAGTTTCCGGTTCCGTCATCCGGGATCACTTGGAAGCCTCACGTCTGTACTCTCATGGACCTTCTCATTCCTCTGCTGAAATGCTCCAGGGAGACAGGTCCAACGTCCCCAGGAGAAACCAGATTCATATCTGCACACACTGCAGGTGTCCAGAATATGTGTCCATGAAAAGCCGGAGTTTAAAAGGATGTCCCCGTGGGCCTTGGAACCACCGTTCAGGAGGAAAGTAGGTCCATCTCAGCATAACAAACAGTAGATGCCCAATATTTGTTGGCCACTACCCTGAAATCCTGATAACAGTAGAAGGCGTAACCATTTCAGCACTCTTAGACACTGGTTCTCAAGTGACTATGATACAGAAGATACTGGGATCCTGCGATTCTCGTGCAACCCCTGGATCTCATCACCACTAATGGCAAGCCCATACCAGTAATTGGGTTTTGGTAACCCACCATTCTTGCTGGACAGACTGAGTTAATACAGCAGGGTGTTCTGGTGATTGATGTAGCAGAGATACATGCTTCTTCTATGATCCTGGGGATGAACGTGTTCTGAAATTGCTTTGCAGAAATGCTCAAAGCTCTCCAGAATCAGGTCTTCTCTAATATCTAAGCCCAACAGAAAGTGCTGAGGAAAACTATTAAGATTCTTTTCGCCGAACAGAAATTTGCAAAACCTAGGAGAAGAGTTGGAATAGCAAGGATCAAAGAGGTAAGACCTGTCATCATACCTGCAGACACTGAAATGCTGTTGAGGTGCCAAACCAGACCCAGTCTGCAGGGAAAAGACTAACAGCCATACATGCCGAGGAGTTCCATTTCCCTATAGCAGTCAGAAGCTTGGCAACTGTCTTCACAGGTCGAGTGCGTAGACTACTGTAAACTCAACATCATTCATAAAGACACATATCTGCTACCGCAAATTGAAGAAACTCTTATTGCTCTAGGCTCTGCTGCTTATTTTTCCACTCTTGATCTTACCAGTGGTAATGGCAAGTTTCTATGGTGGAACTAGACCGGGAAAACTATACCTTCACTACATCTATGGGCTTATTTGAGTTCTACTTCATGCCTTTTAGCTTATGTAAAGCCCCAGGAACGTTTCAGAGACTTATGCAAAAAGCAAGATGGAACAATGCCTCTCCAGCGCCAGCTATTGGATGGCAGCATTCCTCAAATCTGCCATCCAATAGGTGGCGCTGCAGAGGTATTGCTCTATCTTCCTGCATCAATTACCCAGAGGAGTGTGCATGGCCTTATAAGTCTTCTCACTCACTTTTTAGGTGTTTTCTCACACCCCTTCTGTGCGCTCTCATTGGGGAGAGACAATACCATCCCCCAACCCACTCACCCCCTATGTGTCTCCACACACTTTTTAGGTGCTATCCTTAAGGAGAGACGACACCCATCTCAACTCAGACTTATGAAATGATGTTTGGGTCAGAAGAATTTTGAAACCGTTCTTCTGTGCTCGTCAATTCCAAAACTTTTGAGGAACATCTGGAACATTTGGATGAGGTGTTTAAGATCCTGATCAAGCATAGGTTGAAAGTAAAACCTTCCAAGTGGGATTTCTTGCAGAAACAGGTTCGCTATCTAGGACATATCCTTAGTGCAGAAGGAGTCAGTCCTGATCCCGAAAAGATAGAAGCAGGAACTAAGTGGCCTACCCAAAAAACATTCAAAGATGTACGCAGTTTCTTAGATTTTGTAGGATACTACTAGAGGTTTATCCCAAAGTTTGCCATCATTGCAGGTCCTTTGCAAGAACTATTAAGAGGGCATCCCAAAACTCAATTACGCAGACCAGTAGCTATACACTGGGGAGAGAAACAGGACTTTCATATTCCTAAAGAAAGACTGACTACCCCTCCTATTATAGCTTAACCCAACTACAGTTTGCCATTTCACCTGTACACTGATTTTAGTATCCAGGGTTTAGCAGCAGTACTCAGCCAAGTGCAAGACAGGCAAGAAAGAGTCATCGCCTTTGCCAGTCAGTCCCTCAGAAGTATCAAAAGAAATTACCAGAATTACAGATCTTTTCAGCTGGAATTCCTAATGCTGGTTTGGGACATCACAGAGAGATTTAAAGACTATCTTCCTTCTTCTACCTTTGTGGCCTTCACCGACAACAACCCCATAGCTCACCTGAACACTACAAATTGGGTGCCTAAGAGCAAAGGTGGGTCTCTCATCTTGCCAACTACAACATCACTATCAAGTTCCAGGCTAAAAAAAGCAACACCAACACCAATGCATTATCCAGTTTGCCTTATGCTGGAGACTGTGCAGCTGATGAAGATGATCAATGGGAAGATATAGAACTTCCCAAGTTCAGTGCCAAAATCACGCATCTGAATGCTCTTCAAGCCAAAGACGCTGTATCAACAACACAGAAAGAAGATCAACAGTGGTTAACTCTGTAAATGGAAAGACAAATCTTCAGTGAACTCCTAGACTACCTTTCTTCAGGTACCACACCCAGAAGGATTAGACAAGGCCACTAAATCTAGAACTACAATGACTATCGCAGCAAAGAAAGAAACTGTTCCTTAGAAGAAATCTGTTATGTAGAAATTCTATTGATCCTGTTACCGGCCATAGAGTGCAACAAATATTTACTCCCTGGCAAGATGCAAGTAAGATCCTGACAGCGTACTATGAGCAATCAAAACATCTTGGTGTACAAAAGACTCAAGCAACTATTCGTCGACGTTTTTATTGTATTGGCATTAGAGTTGACATTGAAAAATGGTGCCAAGATTGTACAGTGTGCGAAACCAGAAGGAGAGTCAAGGAAGACCAAAGAACTCCTCAACATCCTATCATACCCACACGACACTTTGATATTCTTGCCATCGACAATCTAAGGTTTGAACCCACTAGAACTGGCTACTGCTATGTTCTAACAATGATTGATCACTACACTAAATACACCGTTGCTGTCCCAGTGAAAGATTAGACTGCGAAAAACAGCCCAGCTGGTCTGGAAAAATTTCCTAATTCTCTATGGCTGTGCAGAAAAGATCCTGTCTGATAGAGGTACTGCTTTTCAATCACAACTGTTCCAAGAACTATGCCAACTATATCGTTGTAAGAAAAAGAAAACCACCACCTACCATCCTCAAGGAAATGTACTTTGTGAAATAATGAACCAAACTATTCTTGGATTGCTGAGAACAATTCCTACTGACGAAAGAGCCGACTGACCGATGTTCCTGCCAGAATTGATATTTACTTACAACCATACTCCAGACGATGAGTCTTTTTTGCCCCTCATCCCAGGAATTTGTTAATGCTCGCATGAAGGAAGTTCATCAGAAGCAGCACAATGACTTTGACAAAAAGGCTAAGGCTACCCTGTAAGAACGTTCCTGATCAAGTCTGGCTAAAGAAACTTCCACGTACTGGAAAATTGGACTCTATATGGGAGCAACAGTCTTAGACAGTTTTGTTCAAAGCCTATGCAGATAAAGAAGTAGATTATATTTAATAGAAGAATCAGCAACCAAAACTCGTAAGTCAGAACAGACTTAAGCATTGTCTTTTACCACCTGCAACTTCAGAAGACTGTGACAGTGAACCTGATTCTGCCAATACAGAACTTGCCCCAATGTCAGATATAGACAATCCAGCCAGACTTTGACATTACTGATCCGATGCCTTGGTGTCTGATGCCTGGCTTAATGGTTCCCTCTCTCCAGTCAGTCTCACCTGCTCCAAACACACAGTCATCTGTCCACAGAGTTCCAGAAAGTCAGCCAAGTTTCAACGATTCCAAAGAAGAAGATTTCAGTCTCATATGTTCACAAAGATCTACTCAGGGGCAAATACCTGTTGGCTACAGAGACTAAAGATCAGATTGCGATGTTTAAAATTATTTTTTGACTACCTTTGAGTAACGTAATTAAAGTTTGCACCCCAAGAGACTACTTGGTGATAATGTTACTAAGGTTTGCACCCCAAGAGACTGCTTGGAGTTTTCCACTTAAATTGTTGATTACCCGTTTTGCTTGCTCGTTGCCTTAATTTATTATCTCTTTCATGCTTCCGTGTCACCAGCATTCATAGACACTCAGTAATTTCAGTTGTGATTCATGACTTGACAATTTTTCTCTCCTTTAAAGGTTGTACAGCAGTCAGTTTGTTTAAATATGTACTGTATTTTATGCTAAAAATGTAATTGCATAAAGTAACCTGTGGGGAAAAGTAGCATTTATAGACCCCATAGCAATTTGGGGCCTAGGGTTTCGCCTTAGCTCAATCTATTGTTTGGCGGAAATCTAAATGAATGCCTTTTTTAATATAAAGCTGCCACATCAATCTGTCAACTTGTCTCATCCTTCTGACTCGTAGAGGAAACACCAAGGTTGGCTATTATTTTAGTAAGGGGAAATCTGTAGCTATCTGAAATGTGGCACTACATTAAAATACCTAATATCAAGTCCAGAATCATTGTTCTAACTACCTTAGCAAGAGTAGTGTTTTAACAGAAGTTGAATAGGGAACTAAATAGTTAATTTAACTTAGTCATTTCACTGTAAAAGCAATCTTTTTAGGACCTGTGGAAAACTTTCAGTATGCAGCAAAAGGACCTTCCACTACCATTGGTCAACCTGACCAGAAGAAGAAAGGAGCTCTCGGATTGGTCGAAGGGTGGAGTTTATCAGTGCCGATTTGAGAAGAGAGTCCTGGTTGGAAGAAACTGAGGAATTTTCCTTTTCCCTGATCTGTGTCGCAGCACAGAAATATAAAAGTGCTGAGAGATGGGGAAAAAGAAATTAGAGCAAGACAGAGAGCCTGAAGGAAGGGGGAGGAGGATGTCGGCAACCAGGCGAAGCCATCTTGCTAGCATTCTCCCCCCTGTAGCAAGGGAAGCTTACTTAAAGGGGTTGTCTCGCGAAAGCAAGTGGGGTTAAGCACTTCTGTATGGCCATATTAATGCACTTTGTAATATACATCGTGCATTAAATATGAGCCATACAGAAGTTATTCACTTACCTTCCCTGCGCTGGCGTCCCCGTCTCCATGGCTCCGTCTAACTTCAGCGTCTAATCGCCCGATTAGACGCGCTTGCGCAGAAGGGTCTTTTGCCTTCGGGTCTGTCCGGCAGCAGCTGCGTTCTGGCTCTGCCCCCTTCTACGCATCATCGCGTAGCTCCGCCCCATCACGTGTGCCGATTCCAGCCAATCAGGAGGCTGGAATCGGCACACACAACGAGGGGCGGAGCTACGCGATGACGCGTAGAAGGGGGCGGAGCCAGAACACAGCTGCTGCCGGACAGACCCGAAGGCAGAAGACCCATCTGCGCAAGCGCGTCTAATTGGGCGATTAGACGCTGAAGTTAGGCGGAGCCATGGAGACAGGGACGCCAGCGCAGGGAAGGTAAGTGAATAACTTCTGTATGGCTCATATTTAATGCACGGTGTATATTACAAAGTGCATTAATATGGCCATACAGAAGTGCTTAACCCCACTTGCTTTCGTGAGACAACCCCTTTAAGCCCCATTTACACACAACGATTATCGCTCAAAATTCATTCAAATTATTCAAATGATGGCATATGAGCAATAATCATTGTATGTAACTGCTACAATTGTTTACTTTTCAACTGAACAATGTTTTAAGGGGTGAACTTAAAATCTATCATTCAGCCAGAGAGGAGTAGATAACACAGACTGCATGCTGTGTTTTGCATGGGAGTCGGAGATTACATTGTATTCAGCTGACAACCCGTGCCAGATCAAAGGAGCTGTGTGCAGAGCTCAGACCACCTGATAAGCTCTGCAAACAGCTCCTGAAGTGTAAATGGATATTAGTGTCCATTAGTTAGATCGCTAAAACTGTCTCTGCGTGTAAATGAGCCTTTACTGTGGTGGATGACCTTTTGGGGTCCACGACATGATCAATGGGAATATTTGCACCCTTCCAAATTAGTGTTATGAGGCTGTGCGCACAGCCTGAAGCAATCACACTGACACAAGTTCAGCATATGAAAACTTCCTCATTTCTGCTTTATTTGTGGGCACATAACCTCTTTTGTAGAGTTTAACATATCTGCCCTTTATGGGCAGGCCAAAGATTGCATAAATAAAACATATGTATAGACAATTGGATAAGCTCTTTAAGGTTCTTCCTGCATCCAGTCATCTGTTATTCTTGGTGTCGCCCGTCACATGGTATCAGTCAGGAAATGAGAGATATTTTGAAAGAGCTCGATGGAGGGGGCAAAGGCGGGATGAGTGAGTTGGTGTCAAATGACACTTGGGTACCACGTGTGGATTGTCGAATATGACCGAAAGTTACAACTTGGTACTGATTATTTGCATATATTCTGCATAATTATTTGCATATGTTTTCCCGTAAACTGCTTATGCTAACTAGTGCGTTTGCTAAAAGCGGTGATGTTAGGGCTGCGGTTTCGTGTATCTGGCCTGCTTCTGCTAACATCTGCTAGGAATCGGGAAACAAAGAGTTTCACTGTATATTCTTGTATGAGGAAGTGGGTATATAAACATATAAAAAGATATATATGTGTAATAGTAAACAGAAGATAAAGTATGTATAGTATATAATAGATGTATATAAAGAATATATGAGAGAGAATGTCCGCTACAAGTATATGAAAGTGTATGTGCACTGTCACTGAAGTATAGATATTGGGTATATCCACTACATTACAACTTCAAGGAACCTCTTGTGCAGTTGATCGTTCACCCACTACACTGAGAGAAGCCTGCCCTTGTCTTCAAGACCTGAAATCCTCCCAAGCCATGCCTTCCCTCCATGCTTTCACTGAATAGTCAGAACAGACACAGCACCGCATGCAGCAGAGACCAGAGAACCTCCAGACGGTCCCACTGAGTGAATACTGGAGAATTTTAGCTCATGTTTCAGGCTGGCAATTACTGGTAGTTGGGTGATAGGGGTTTGAGTCTTAGTCTCTCTATAACTTTTCCATAGCTCAGGGGCTGCCTCCCCAGGGCTTATTTATCCATGTATCAGGGTTTATACTGTGTATATGCAAGTTTTACTGTTTAGGATTCTTTCAGACTGCCACGTTCAACAGTAAATTGTGTGCCTGCAGTTTATTCAAATATATGTGTTAGTCCTATTTCTCCACCAAGTTCTTTTAAATCAGGCACTGGCGTCATGACTTTTTAATTTCACCACATGGCCAAATCCTATTGTATGCCTCCTCCTGTGTAGAAGATTGTATACAGTGAATTGCACTCATCGCAATCATGACATAGCTCCTAGCCGCCCCTTAGAAACCGCTCTGAGAGGTCCTACCTCCTAATAATTTTCTGCCTTGTCTCAGACAGCCATTTCCATTTTGCTCATTGTAAATATAGATTACACGTAATACATATGTTGTGTTCATATTCACAGCAAATGTAAATACTTTGTTATTACTCTATTAGTCTGTAAAGCAGAATGTGTTTGAGGTTAGAGGAACTTTAATGTCAGTTATATCCTTCATTCATATTGACATTGTGGAAAACCTCTGTATTTCCCTGCACTGAGATTTTTTTTCCAGTTTTTGAAGCATATTGATGGACATTTTTAAGGGGTAACTAGACTTTAAATTTTTGTTGCATCAATTGAATCAAGCAAAGATAAGAAACTTTGTAATACTGTATATTTTATTACAGAAAATGCTTTCTCTGTGTATCAGTCATTTCTTTCCCTAATTATTGCCTTCTGCACTGATCACCAGAGTTTGACTGGGTGCCTAGGGTTCCCCAGTGGGATTGCTTCTAGGAATCCACCTTACAGTTTCACGGAAATAGTACCTGTTCATTTTTAGGCCTCATGCACATGAAAGTGTCCTTCTGATGATGATTCTGTAAGGTTATTGGCAGTACTTGCAATCACCTAGAAGCAATAGTATGTCAAGGACCACTAACTAAGGCCCCTTGACATACTACTGTGTCATAGTGTAAGAACGGGTTAAATTTTTATCAATTTTCAAATAGAATGTACTTGTAAGAAAGCCCTGCTAGTAAATCTAACAGTTTGAGTGCCATTGCTAATGCAGTAAACGGGAGTTGGAGATGTCAGCTTGGGTTCATGGTGGCTAATGTACTCCCATCCGCTATGCTACAAATAAAAGGGGTTAAGGCTGTGAGGGGCAGCTGGATTCCCACCCAGTCATGCTATGAAAAAGGTTTTAGGTTGGAGAGTTGTGGTCCCTGCTCTTGGAGGGCAGTGCATATGTTTTTTAGTCGGAAGGAGCTTCAGTAGTCAAGGTAAGGGTGAAAAGGCAAAACTAACATTTATTCATAGTTGCAGGTAAAAAAAAATGGTTATGTCTAATACAGTCCAATTCCCCTCCACAATAATCCGGAGTTTGGTGACTGGAGATACTGCTCTTAATATAATGTGTCTTCTTACCTTCCTACCCTCTCCTTTCCTTCCCCACTATTACTCTTTAACTTTGTACTTGTTTCTTTTCTACTCAATGAATCACACACACTCAACTAACTCTAACGCACACTCACACAGAACTTTCTGGAATTGGGTGAAGCTATTTATTGACTCTGGGTCCTCCTATGAGCAAAGAGCTCAATCTGCTCACTAGTTGGGACTTGCTAGTTTCTTTAATCGGGAATTCCATTCTTATGTCTTATGTCCGCACACTACCAGGGCAATAAGCCTCAGCACGGACGCAGGATGGCATTCACACAAATGCCAGAAGCACACACACAATACACACTGACCACCAAAGGTTGGACTGCGTACTGAACTCTCAGGCAGACATAACATATCCCTACTCTAAGGAGACAACCACCATGTGAAAACCTGCCTGCAAGCAGGGCGATCATCCTGATAAGGAAGACCCTGCGCTGGAACCTAGGGACCTACCTATCCCTGGAAGGCAAATGATCCACAGCAGGACCGAATGCAGCATACACCAACTCACAGAACAGGACTGTTCACAACTGGTGCCTGGAAACCTACACAGACACTGAGCATGTCACTGTTCACACCAATACCCTAGGGACTTGCACAGAAAATAGAACAGGATTGTTCATACATCTTGTCTGGCACCTGCACTGACCCAATGAACACCACACTGCTCCTACACATGTCCTGCCACCTGCACAGACACGCACCACACATCATGCATAAACCCAAAAGCCTAGAGCACATGTGTCAAACAGAAGGCCCGCGGGCCGAATCCTGCCCGCTGCCTCATGTTATGTGGCCCGCGGCACGTCGACGCCGCTCACCACTGCAGCGATTACCAGCTGGGGTATGTAGAGGTGCACTACAGAGAATGGCCTGTAGGGGGCAACAGACAGCAGGTGCTGACCCAGCTACAGACAAGCTGGGAGGAAGAGATAGAATTATATGAAGCCCAGATCCAGGACCTTAATCAGACTCATGCACTAGCTATGAGGGAACGGTTGGAGCAAGCTGAAAGAATGAATGAAACCTTTGAAGAGGTCAAACAGGCTGTGGAAAAAAAAGTGTACCGAGCTTACCCATAATCTGAATGTGCTTTTGCAGGATAAGCAGGAGTCTGAATGCAAGAGAAATACAGTAGAGAAGGAGCTTCAAAAGTTACAAATAAAAATAACTGAAGGTGACAGTGTGCAGACAGCATTGTTTGAGCAGGTGAGCAGGCTGCAGGTGGAGCTGGAAGCTCAGACTGAAGAGTCCTAGAAGCTACTGCAAGAAGAGACGCAGCAGAGGCTTGGTCTCAGTGCAGACCTGAAGACAATGCAAGATGAGAAAAGTGGGTTCCTCAAGCAGTTAGAGGAAGATGCAGAAGCTAAGAGAAACCTGTCAGACCAGATTGCAGCACTTCAGGCTGAGATGTCGGATCTGGAAAATAGACTGGAGATGAGTGTTGTGTGCTTGGACTCTGTGGAAGAGCAGAAAAGAGAAATACAAGGGGAATTAGAAGCTACAAGGCAGCAGTGTGAAGAAAAAACAGCTGCCTATGATAAACTTGAGAAAGGTAAAGTAAGTCTTCAGCAAGAGTTAGAAAATGTTACTGTTAAGCTTGGTCACCAACAGAGCCTTGTGTCCAAACTGGAGAAAAAACAGAAGCTGTGTAAACAGGGGCTGACTTTAGAGAAAGCCAGATCTGCGAGATATGCTAATAAATTTGAGCATGCAGAAGAAAGGGCTAATGAGAAAGAAACAGAGGTACTAACCCTGACACGCACCCTGAAAGTGGTGTCAGAAGAAAAAGCGGAGCTTCAGCAGTTCTCAGAGAAGTTGTACATGAAGATGAAATGCTGGAAATCAAATAGGCAAGTGACTGAAATGAAGGTTCAGAGACCAAAGATGTCTAGAACCCAGTTCAGACAGAAAAGAAGAAATGATCTCTTTAAAGAATCTGTAAAAGACTTACAAGTAGTAAAGACTGCCAAATTATGTTTACAAAGTGAGGCTACTGAAGCTGAGAAGGTCTCAGAAGTGGCAGCAGAAATATTGGAAGAACTGCAGCAAGAGAATAATGAACTCAAAAAGCAAACCCAGAAAGTGAACAAAAAGCTTGTCCAAGTGGTAGAAGCCTATCACAGGGATGCTTTCCCCAAGGACCAACTTATCAGTGAACTAAAAACTACCAAGGAAAAGTTAGATTCAGAGGTAAAGGAACTTCAAAGAATGCTAATGGTTCTAACCGACGACAACACTGTACTAAGAAAAGAAATAGAATTGTTACAAAGTGAGGAAAAAATGATAATGATGAAGCTGAATGAATTGACAAGTGAATTAGAGTCTGTAATCTATAGCAAGGCCATGCTGGAGCATGAGCTACAAGAGGAACTGGAAGAATACAGAGAGAAGGTTCTTGAGCTAAAAGAGACCTTCAAAATGGAGGCTCAATTTGAAAGTCTTAACAAGCCGTTGTGCACTGAAATGGAGGACTTAGTTAGCTCCAAGGATGATGTTGGGAAGAGTGTGCAGGAACTAGAAAAGTCTACTAAAGCCTTGGAACAGCAAGTAGAAGAAATGAAGATTCAGCTAGAGAAACTTGACGATAAGTTACAAGCCAAAGAGGATAAAAAGTTGTACTTGGAAGTCAACTTGCAAGCTGTGAGGGCACAGTCTGACAGAGATCTGCAAGGATGTGATGAGCAGAGTGAAGACAAGAAGAAAGAACTTGACAAGTAAAAATAGAAAGAGACCCCCGAGGCTGGAGTTTTGACCCTGGAGGGCCAAAAGAGAAAACGTGTGATACGGCCTTTATCAAGGGGGAGGGATGTGTAGAGGTGCACTACAGAGAATGGCCTGTAGGGGGAAACAGACAGGTAGTCTGGTGCCTGAGACAAGGGGAAAACACCAACAGGTGTGGTCAGTAGGTAGGATAAAGGTGTTCGTTCCTGCTACAGTCAGAGGTGAAGTGGGCTGCAAGCCAGAGACAGGTCCAGTAAGAGGGACCTGGGTTGTAAGCCAGAGACAGGTCAAGTGAGAGGGACGTGGGCTGTGAGAGCCCGAGACAGATCCAGGGGAAGACCTGGACTGGGTCAAGAGGTCTGGAGAGAGACCTGGACGCTGGAGAGCCTATTTGTGTGCCTCAGGAAAGTGAGCTCTGGAGAGTGGGTGAGAACCATAGTTGGACTGTTTACTGAACTTTATGAAACAAATGGACATTAAAGTTTATTTGATAAAGTATTGTGCTGAAGCAAGATAATATAGCAGAGGAAAGTGAAAATAAATAGGAATTTGAAGTTTAACCAATTGGTCTCTACCTGTGATGTGAGCGAATGATCCCCAGGTTGCTACAGGTGCCACAGCTACCCCCTGGTAATCATGCTCATCAGTTCCGCAGGAGAGATCTCGGGGAGAAAGCGTACTAGGTGCACACACTGATGTCAATGTGCATCCGGGCTCAGCGCGAGCTGAGGGGGAGTAGCGCTGACAGCAAGGAGGAGGTAAGTATATGGGTTGGGAGGGCTTATTATTACTGAGGTGGGGCTTATTATTACTGAGGGGGGCTTATTACTGCTGAGGGGCGCTTATTATTACTGAGGGGGGCTTATTATTACAGAGGGAGGATTATTATTATTATTGAGGGGGGCTTATTAATACTGAGGGAGGCTTATTAATACTGAGGGGACTTAATGTTATTACTGAGGGGGATTAATATTGTTACTGAGTGGGGGTTAATGTTGCTATGGGGGTATTACTACTGAGGGGGTTAATATTACTAATTGGGCCACTGTGGGGGTCATTATTTTTACTGGGGCCACTATCAGGGTCACTAGTTTTACTGGGGCCACTATCAGGTCACTATTAGGGCTCGTTCACATGGGCATAATCGTATTTCAGTCGCACAAATACGCTGTGTGTTTGCGCAATCGAAAAATCGCTTATGCCTGCCTATTTGGGTACGCAAAGAAAACCGCAGATGGGCCCACTGAAATGGTACTCAAATATGCAGTGAAAACATAGGGTTCCTGTGCACTCACCATGTATTTGCATGGCCCATTCACTTCAATGGTCTATCGGGGTGCGTAGTACGCAACAAAATAGGTCATGCTGTGTGAAAATATACATCATGTGAATGACTCATTGAAATCAATGGCTTCTATTCACTGCATATTATGTACACAAATATGCTTGTGTGAACAAGCCCTTACTATACTGTCTTACAGTCGGCCCTTTGAAGGTCACCATAAGCCTGATGTGGCCCTGAGCCAGGGTTTGCATATGATGCAGACAGGGAGAACAGGTGTCCAGACTGTCCTCAGGGAAGATGATAATAATGCTACAGACTGGACATGCATAAAACCAACCACAAATTAGGATTACCACAGAATGCATGAACATGATAAAATGACCAGCATTCTCTGGTAAAAGAAGTTGGTATTTTTGTGCAGTAGATCAGGGGGATTGGCTGGTGAATACCACACTCAGCAAGCTCAATTAACCTTCACCTGTGAAGATGTGCTTGTAAAAACCTGTAAAGTCACAGGTCCCAGCTGCATAACCTAACAGTACCTCCCCTTTAAAAAAAAGGGCCTTTGTGCCCAAGCCCAGAGGGGAAAAGATGGCAACACTCTCTACTGACCCAACGTCACATAGGACTTATCCATACGGGCCTAATGCAGGAAGCAGACATGTCAGATAGGATGGGAATAAAACACAGGTACATACACAGCAGTCTGCTGCAAAAAGGTCAGGCTGGTCATTATGTTACATCCACCAGGCACACCTGGGCACCAACATAGATGGATTGGATCAGTCACCTGCAGATCTCGCGCAAATGTGCACATGGAACACCAAAGGGACAGTGAACGCATACTAGACTCATGGGCAGGCATAACATATGAACTGATGAACGACTAAAACACACACCTTGCATACCCGCACGCATAACCAGATGGAATAGCTATCATATGAACAAGGTATTAGTTCATGGATTGGCCAAGTCACTTAAGCCCGCAAGCCCACTCAAGGGTCCTCGTTGTCTCGCAAGTGCCTACTCTAACGAGACAACATCCATATGTGATCTGTCTGCAAGCAGGGCGATCATCCCGATAAGGACAGATGGAACCTAAGCACCTAACTCGTCCAGAGATGGTAAATGATCCACAGCAGGACAGGACACAGTTCACACCAACACACTAGGGATAGCATGCAACATAGAACAGGACTGTTCATACCTAATGTCTGGCCATCTGCACAGACACCAAACATGCCGTGGATCACACACATTAAGGGCGCCCACCCACTGGCGTTTTTTTACCTGCGTTTTGCGTTTTGCGTTTTTCCTGCACAGGCATAGAGATAACGTGTTCCTGTCCACTGGCGTTTTTTTTGCGTTGCGTTTGCGTTTTTAACATAGGAACTGTCAGTTGCATATGTGTCCTTATTTTTCTCCTAATGCACCCATGAATGTCAATGGAAAATAATGGAAAAGCCGCGAAAACGCTGCGAAAACGCTGTGAAAAACCCACGGAAAACGCAAACGCCAGTGGGTGGGCACCCTAACACTGAACATGCCTGTTCACATTTGATGTCCGGCCACCCGCACAGACATTGAACATGACACTGTTGACACCTATACACACACACACACACACACACACAACACATAACAGGCATGCAAGTAAACCAAGCCCTAGAGTAAAGGAATACCAACTTCCTCTTGCAAAGGGACTGGTATATATATATATATATATATATATATATATATATATATATATATATATATATATATATATATATATGTGTGTATATATATATATATATATATATATGTATATGTATATATATATATATATATATATATATATATATATATATATATATATATATATATATATATATATATATATATATATATATATATATATATATATGTAGCAGACTAGTGGAGATTGGCTGGTAGGAGAAGTCCACACCCAGCCAGCACAATTATTCCACACCTGTGAAAGTGTGCTCCTGGAAACGTGTAGAACAACAGAACCCAGCAGCACAAACCTGACATTACTTAAATAGATTTAAGGTGACATGACCAGATTAATAAACTATGTACAATATTATAAGATATATATCTATTTAAATAAACTATATACATTCTTTATGTGGCGACAACTCTGTCTCACTATACTAAGAGAAACAGCAGTACAAAAGAATGGAGTAAAGACTACATACTATGTATTATTTATTATATAAACACAGAATACAATGCAATCACATATAGGAATAACACATTTAAAAATAATTTAAAAATCCATCAAAGGTAGGATCACAATAATCATATAAAATCAAGTAAAGAAAAGAGAGGCTAGATTTAATATTTTTTAACAAAGTGTAAATGTATAGATGGCAAAAAAAATGCTATACACCTAGCAATGAACCTCTCTCTATATAAACTCCTGAAAAACTTGTAATAACATGGTTGCGTATGAGCAATGGGTATATTAAAGGCATAAAAAAGATTCACCCATGATACAGAAAAACCTGTCATTCATAGGTGGGAATCGCACTCATCATGCAAGGCATAGGATAAACAGAGTAAAGGCTATATACAGTGTGTTGACAAAGCGCAAGTGCATGAATGTACAGATGATAGAAAATCATTGTAAACTTTGGTAGTAAACCTCTCTCAATAAACTCCTAAAAAGTATAATAGTATGATTATGCATCAACCATAAATATGTCAGTGCAGCAACCGAGAACCAAGCCTTCAGCCGAGGAGACAGTGGGGTACAAGATGGCAACTGTTCACGGTGGCTCTACTGTTTCCTTCCCCCAAAAGAAGTATAGCCCAGCTTGGTCACTAGCAACGGAGATATGATTTTGGCAGACTTGATAACTACAGTTCACTTCTAAATTATCATTGTGACGCCACTGTCCCTAGACAAGTCATAAGTTACTTGCGATAAATAAATGAGCTCACAGACAAAAAGGTGCTTTTCAAAACCGGGGACACGCGGTTTCCTTTTACTCACATGACAACTTTGATTTCTAATTACAGGCAAATTACTTGTACTTCTCAACATGAAAATAAAGGCTTTTATAATTTTTATAATTTCTGAGCTCTACCTTTCTGAGCACACTTGTCAATAGAAGGTGCTTCTCCCAAAACGCACACATATTCAGTCGCTGTTATCTGAAGGACACTTTCTTGTGTTACACGGTCTCTCAAATCACACTCACTACAACTGTCGGCTGTAACAGGTTTCTGTGCTTCCCCTCCAGACGGCAGTTCAGTGGGGGTGTTTGTGGCTCCTGCATTCCCAAACCAACTCGTAAGCAGCATCTTTCGTGCTCTTGTCCCTGGAGGGGACAAGCCTTCTAGCAGTAGAGTCATAGTCACGGTCTAGGCCCGGCAGGAGCATCAGCCTGTCTCTCCTGCGTGCACCTCCTTCTTTGACCACAGAATACTTCTTCTCCTACTCTTTCACCTACAAGCTCCTCCCTCTTCTCCCCAACCACCAATCACAACACACTGATGGGATAAGGAGACAAACAAACTCACTCAAAGACAGACTTACAAAATGATGGAGGGACCCTACTCTGGGTCACTACAGTTTCCCCCTTACTTGAAGAAAGCCGACCTCAGCATCCCTTTGATAGCAGAGACAATGTCCAATGCAGGAAATCCTCAGTGTGCTAACCCATTACCAAAACTAAAAAACTATCGCTATCTCAGCCTGGAGAGGGCAGGGCAAAACCGCTACACCCAACCCCCTTTTGGCTCAGGAAATACCTTAAACCTACCCCGGTTTAGTATTGCCGGGGTCTCACCTCCAGTGTCAGACCGTAATATATGACAGTGTGTAAAAAGAGGACTGGCCAGTCACTACTGCTGGGCTGAGTGGAACTTGGCATGCTCCAGCATACGCTATGGGCCCTTCATAATTCTTCTCCCCAAAGTTTCACATATAAAACAAACTGTTGCTGTCACACAGATAGAAAAGAGTGAGTGGTAGATGATTAAATGGATAGAAGTGGAATGACCCTCACTTCTTCCTGCTCGTGTTGGGTGGCTGACATTCTATAAATGCCCCCAGTCGAGACAACTAATATGGTAATGAGGATGTGCTGCCGAGACAATAGAACTGTTGGCTAGACACAAGCAGACACTGGCATTCTAATTCACTTAAGTAGGTTCTAATTTGTGGGTATCTCCTGACCAGATGACATGCAGGTACAAGTCTAGTCTAAAAATTTGGAATCTGTATCCTGAGGTGGTGGAGAAATTATAGATTGCCGCCACTGTTCCATTATGGACTCCGGCATAGGAAATCCACTCTGTCTAGAAGCAGCAAAATAGGGTGACTTCTTATGGCAATTATCCTGGTCGTCTCGGAACACAAAAGAAAAATTGTCCTCCCCGTACTCCATCACGAAGCGCAATAAATGTTCTGGTATGGCCCGTTGGGCCTCCAAGTTGTCCCTATGGATC